>NW_006300048.1:5632913-5667761 GCF_000327345.1 Myotis davidii | reverse complement strand
TTTTTTAAAGATGGCAGCTTGGCTAAGTCTTCTTATAACTCTCTGTGGGATTATAGAAGACAGCTGTTGAAAAATGCTTAAATCAGCCCCTGGCTGGGTAGCTCAGTTGGTTGCCATCCCGAGACACCAAGATTGTGGGTTTGATTCCCAGTCAGGGTGGCACACACAGGAGTCAACCAATGAATGCATCAATATGTGTGACAAAACAAATCGATGTCTCTCTCTCTTTCTAAAATCAATCAATACATTTTTTAATGCTTACATCATCACTTTCCTTCTTTCTCGTGAGAAATCAAACCTTCATTTCCACAAAGATCTTTATATTTGAGTGGTCGCCACCTGGAGAGTAAAGATGTGGTTTGATAAAAATAGTGGCGTCCATTGCTGTGGACTCAGGACTGCATTCACTTTGGACCTGGTTTCCTGTCTACTTAGTTACCCTGAAGATGCTGAAAGGGAGCAGCCCTGTGTTGCATTTCTGCGGTCCATCTCGATCTCCTTCGGTGCCTCCTCCCTTGTCCTCACCTGTCAGTCTGTGGCTACTTCACCAAACAGCCCAGAAATTTGACTTGACAAGAAAAAGAGCCTCTGAATGCCTTCCAGGCTCTGGGATGGAACAGAGTCGCAGGTCTGTGCTTCGGAAACTCCGACTTCGGGGACTCAGAGTCAAGTTTAGAGATCTCAGTCACCTTCGTTAGACAGTGAAGGTCAAAGGGAGCTTTGATTTTGCATATTTGTTGCTGAATCCCCCAGCACTTAATTATATACCTAATTTCCAACGGAAAGACTTTCATTTTTATTTCAGAGAAACCGTCAGCTACTTGTGTAGTTCTTTTCGAAATATAAAATAGTGAGAATACATCATAAAATGTCAGGGATGAGAGTGCTGCTATGGACACTGAAAGTTCCCCAATCCTCAGTAGCCAAACCAAGGACCGAGGACTTAGCCGCAGTGCGTGGTGAGTGTGTTTCAAAGTGTTCACAGCCAACCTAGGTTAAAGCAAAGGGTGGACTAAAAGCAGGGCACCGAGACGTGTTTCTCTCTGTGAATCATTTGTAAGCATTAAAAGGAAGAGCTGACAGAGACATTTACTTAGAGCTGCCCTGAACCTCAAACAGCCGTCCTTGGTCCCTCTTCAGAATCGTCACTGCCAAGGAAGCCGAGTGATCAGTGAGGATGGAGCTAAGGTTTGGTGCTTTGATAAACACATTGGAAGCCTGAGACGGGAATGAAGACAGACCAAGAAATACCTGCCAGAATGTAATGACATTTGCAGGAATGGCTTGATTTGAGATATTTCTGTAATATATCTAGTGTTTGCATTGAGTGTGCGTGGACACCCTTCATCCAAGTCCCTGAGCCTGTCTGAAGCTGGTCGTGCAAATTTTTGCAGATTACATTTTGATCTATGTCATCTTTTATGGAGAAGTACATTGCATCAAGCTATTGTTTAATCTTTGCAATACACTCCTGAGAACATAATTAGTTTTCTTCAGAAAGAAATTTGCTCAAAATTTGGGAAATTGCTTTTCCCCCAGTATGTGGAAAAGGAAATAAGAACTGCGATACAGTCTTATATGGGGTTTTTGCTTTCCTACAGAGTTCCACGTGGAAGCTGATATAGCAATGTGGTAGGCAGTCTGCTAAGTGATGTGTAATTCAGATTTCCTGAGTCGTGCCCTCCATTTAAATACCAAGTTAGCGTTTGTCCACTTTAGCAATATTTGGCACCCAAATATTTGTTTGCATTCTATTTAAAAAGGAATTGATAGATACAAAAATCAATATATTTGCTACATCCCAAAAAATTACATTTCTAAGTTATTAAAGGTATGAATGCCTTAATACCTGTATTATAAGTATAAATACCTAAATATTTGTACTAAAAGTATACTTATTTTGTGGGTTCTATTAAATTTATAGAATTAGTTTTTTATTAAAATACATATTGTTATTAATATCAGAAGAAGGAAGGAGAGAGAGATAGAAACATCAGTGATAAGAGAGAATCATTGATGGGCTGTCTCCTGCACACCCCACACTACGGATCACGCCTACAACCTGAACATGTGCCCTGACCTGGAATCGAACCATGACCTCCTTGTTCATAGGTCTATCCTCAATCACTGAGCCATGCCAGCTGGGCTATAGAATAAGTTTATTCAAAACTACATTTAAGAATTTGATATAAACCTAGTAAGGTGCTCTAGAGACTTGGCTGGAGGGTAACTGTTAAGAGTAGGGTTTCAAGAATCTATATTTATAAAAGCCTAAGTGACCACTATGACTGAACGACTGGTCAACCAGTCACTATATCATGCACTGACCACCAGAGGGCAGATGCTCAACACAGGAGCTGCCCCCTGGTGGTCAGTGCACTCCCACAGCCCCTCCCCCAAGCCGGCCCCAATCGGAACCTACCATGGCCCCTACCTCCTGGCCAGCCAACCTCCTGCAGTCCCTCCCTACCCCTGACTGGCTGGCCCTGATAGGCCCCGATTCGGGCTGGGTGAGATGCCCCAATTGGCCCTGATCACCAGCCAGGCTGAGGGACCCCACCCGTGCAGGAATTTGTGCACCGGGCCTCTAGTAGCTTTAATAAGAAGGTACCCAATAACATAAACAAAAACATCCTAAAGTACTTTACCTACAACAAATTACCTTTATATAGCACATTAGGTATAAATATTTGGTGGTTATGAAATGATAGAGACTAATATTTCAATGCAGCTTGGTCTGTGATCAAAAGAATAATTATTTCCTTCCTTCAAATCATTTCTTCTAAGCTTGCACCCCTCCCCATGTCCCCAAAATACAAACAGAATGTAGCCAGTCCTGGCCTTGGAGGCCCAGAACATCTGCTCTCCGTGACACTCTCCTGGGTGTTGGGAGTAAAAAAAATCTTTTTCTGTGGTAAAACTTGCATTACCTTTAACTACCCCCTTTATGGAGGTGGACTTGAAGTACGGCAGCAGGTCAGGTGGAAGGGAAGGAAAATATATTCTGGATTCCATCCTTCGTGGGCACATCCCACTAGCCTGCATATAGCCAGTGGGTCATGGAAAACACACAACCCCCCCCCACACACACACACACTTATCTAGACATACAACACACACAGGAAATATTTTTCAGATAGACATGATAAATACCCAGGATCCCTTGCCGGTGGGGAAGCTGAATCTAGTGTTTGCGAGTCTGTTTCTTGCACTTCAGTTGCTTCAGCTTCTCAGATGCATGTAGGCTTCATACTTAGTGGCAGCACCGCCTACTTTCCCAGGTAACAAGCACTATTAAAACACACACGCACACCTCTTATTTATGTATAAATTAGCGAATTACTCAATTCATTATTAACTAATTTGTTAATTAATTTATTTATTTGTATGTGTGTATGTCTATCCACATTCTCGGTAGACGTACACACATACATACATATAAGAAAATACCCGGTGTAGGCTTTGCATTGGGCACCGCTGCAAGCCTCACTTGCAAGCTGTTCGGAGGAGCTTTTGCAAACATCAGGTTCCTGGGGCTTGGTGGGCTCCTCAGTATGAAGACATCTTACGTCCCTGGGGCTCTCATGGGAATGGAAGGAAGACATTTGCTTTTACTGTAGTATTTTCATTGTTCAAGGAGTTACTATATTTACCATTTAGAATTAAGGTACCCTGTTTGCCACCTGAGTACAGATGTGTCAACAATTGTGAAGGCTACAGGGAAATGTTAGGATAGAAATTCAGTTAACGCCAGCGAATTCCACTTGTCGTTTACAAAACAAGACCTGGGCACACTCACAGGCCAGCTCCATTGTGGTACAGTTGGAAGTCAAGCAGGCACGCTTTCTCCTGGGGGACGGGGTCAGGCAGCTTCTCCTGTGCCTTCGTTCTCTCTGCACCTCTCAGTACCTTTGCTAATTAGAGCTCTGACAGGGATGCGCTCATTCCCACAAAGAATCCAAGGATATTCTGTGGGGAGAGGCCTCCAAATGTCCACCCTCTTCCCTACATTCAAACTGTGAGGAAACCCTGGGGGAGGCTGAGAAAGGCCTAGTGGCGAGAACAGGCAGCCGATTCTCCAACGGGAAGCAGCAAGAGACAAGACTGTGGGCTGGGTCGTTTCCAAGTTGAAAGGACAGAGAGGAAAGGTGATCCAGGGGCCATGCGGTTCTGATCCAAACCTCTGGGTACATGTGGGCTGCCCAGGAGGGTTTGGGGAGTGAACTGAAGGAGCAGTAATTTCACCAGAATGTTCAGCATCCAGCTCCTTGTCGGAGCCTAATTTAACTGGAAACGGGGCTGTGTGTGTGCCTTTGATGAGGCTGGTGGGCCTCAGTGTTCAGCGTGTATTATAATAACCAGGAAACTTTTAAAAAGCAGAGTCCTTTTCCAGAGGTTCTATGGCAACAACACAGACCGGGGCTCAGAGATGTGCAGGTGTCACAATTTATCAAGTGTTGTTCACCTGGGTGATCGGGGGAGGGTGTATTTTAAAAAGTGCCTTCCTAGCCTGCACCCAATAGGGAAGCAAAGGGAACGTCTGTAATACTTTGAAAAATAAAGATTTTTTTTAAAAGTGCCTTCCTGTCATAGGGCACATGGACCGCAGCAGAGAGAAGCCATTCTGACGGTCCTATACAATGCGAAATGTAATGCTATAGACCAGCCGGTTGCAATGCGAAGATTAAACAAGGCAGGCTGTGGGGAGCTGTTTGCCGACTTTGGCGGATGATGTGCGCCTATGACAGTGTTTGTTTTGCAGAAGGAAACGCCTTGAAAATGCCCTCTTATCACCAGGACACATCGCTCTTCCTGGTTCAGGAACATTTTATATTAAAAGGGCTTCGGTCAACTGCTCTGGGAGTCCAACACTGTTTTTAATATAATTTCTGTGATGAAAAAAAAATGTATTTTGGGTTCCAAGTAATCAATTTAGTAACAAACTTTTGGAACTGGATCGTGACATCCTGTTAGGAGTGTTCATGCACAGGATTCAATAGCATCGCGGTGCCCAGAGTTTATGTAACTTGGAAAGGGAACACTTTGGTTCTAGAACAGTGCTTCTCACACTTGACACTTCCTTTTCTTTGCTGAAGTTATTTCTAGATCCTTTCTTATTTTTGTTATTATAAGTGGTCTGACTTTTGAAATTTGTTTTTTTTTCATACTTGACACTTTCTAAAGGAAAAAGACTTTTGCAGAGTCTACTCGACTTAATATTTTTAACAATGTGCTACTTAAATGAGTACAACAAAACACTGAAAAAGGCACCAACTCCCAATACTTACTGCGTTTATTGAAGATCGAAACAAATGTACAAATTAAATACAATAAAAACTAAAAGCAAGCACTATACAATGGTGTGACAGATGATTCTCTTTGCTAAGATGTCACCACTGATCGCATTGCTGATTGGGTACTGACTGCTGAGGGCAAGTTCCTTGGAGTTGGCCATGCCTGGCATTCTCTAGGGCTTTCTCTACTGGGGATTCTGAAACCCGAATTTGTGCAGCGCACTGTGGCCTTTACAAGCTACAAATACATCGCCTGTTGCATTTGACTCTCTTTTCTCACTTGCCTGTAAGAGTTGGGGTAGCCCTGGGCAGGTAGCTCAGTTGGTTAGAGCATCATCCCAATATACCAAGGTTGCAGGTTCAGGGCACATACAGGAATTAACCAATGAATGCGGAAATAAGTGGAACAGTAAATCAAAATTTCTCTCTCTTTCTCTCTCTTTTGCGCACTCTCTCTTTTTTTCTCCCTGTCCCCACTTCCTTCTTCTCTCGTTCTAAAACCAATAAATAAAAATACATAAAAAAGAGGGTAGCAGAGCTTGTCAACCTTGCAGACATAAGAATAAATGCAAATATGGGCAGTGGTCATCCTTGATGATCAACTGCTAACATCCAGATGATCTGGAATACATGTATATTATGATGCTGAGGTTATCAGCTCAAGGAAAACACCGCATTACAAATGCTCATGCAGCAGTTGTGTGTGGATCCCTGTGAATATTTCCTGGGGGCTTCATCCACTCATCCACTCATCCACTCATCCACTCATCCACTCATCCACTCACCACAGTGTGGAAACACTGGTCTCTAAGGAACCGGTTTGAGGTATGCATTATTTTTTTTCATTTTACATTTATCACAAATGTAATAAATATTCACTGTAGACATTTTAGAAAATTGAGACAGCTCACCATTAACATTGAAATGTCTGTACTTTCCCTTTGCAATTACATATGTACAAATATTGTTGTTGCTCTATTTAAGAATTTTTTGTCACTTAGTAAAATTGAGGGCAGCTTCCCAAGTGACTATAAGTATTCTTCTACAATAACATTTTGCTGGTCTTCCATTTGTCAATTCTGGTTATCTGTCAAACGTCCTTGCCAAGTCAGCTGTTCTGGATATTTAGTTTCTAATTTTCTGCCATCAAAGTTTACGCTGTGGTGACTGCTTATTCCTACGTTTTGGTGCATATAGATAATGAGTATATTTACTCCTGGGATATTTTCCCAGTTTTAGAAATTCTCTATCAAAGAAAATGCAAACTTTAAACATTTTTGCATGTGCTAATTTTATGAACCAATCCTGTTAAAGATGTGGTGGTGATGACTCATAGCTGGAGGAGGATTCAGGGCTTCGGTGATAATTACAAACGACTTGTTTACTATTGGCTACTTTGGGACAGGGAGAGATGACTTAAAGTGAAAGGTTTTAATATTATAGGACATTCATTTGTTTACATGTAAAAGGCCTATTCTTATTTTTAATGAATTAATATATTATTTTTCCTAAAATATTTTGAAATAATTATAGACTCGCAAGAAGATGCAGAAATAGAGAGGACCCATGTACCCTTCCTCTAGCTTTCCCCGAAGATAACATGTTAACTATGGAACATTATCAAAGCTGGGAAATTGACATTGGGATTATACTCTTAACTGGGTTGCAGAGTTTACTGAGATGTCACCAATGTTTTTCACACAGTAAGTGTGTGTGTGTGTGTGTGTGTGTGTGTGTGTGTGTTTCTCTGACATTGTATCGCATGTGGAGATTTGTGCTCCCACCATGATCACCATAGAGGACTATTCCTTCCCTGCAAGGGGACTCCCTTGGACCACCCTGCACAGTCTCCCCTTGCCCTGCCCTGTAGTAACACCGATTCGTTCCCATCTCTATAATGTTGTCAGTTTCAGAATCTTACATAAATGGAGTCATACGAGGGCATTTGTTGGTAGACACAGTAACTTCAACAGGCCTAGAAAGTATATTCTAGCTTACTGTTTACTATGTGGCTACCAAGGTTGTTGTCATGGGGATCAGAAGAGAGAGATGTCTTTGTGAAAGCATTAAAGCAAACGAAAGTCCTTGATAGACAAAAATGTATTCTATGCACTTCAGTATCTCTAGCATCATGGATGCTATTCATTATACCAGCGGTACTCAACCTGTGGGTCGCGACCCCTTTGGCAGTTGAACGACCCTTTCACAGGGGTCGCCTAAGACCATCCTGCATATCAGTATTTACATTACGATTCATAACAGTAGCAACATTACAGTTATGAAGTAGCAACGAAAATAACTTTATGGTTGGGTCACAACATGAGGAACTGTATTTAAAGGGCCAGAAGGATGAGAACCACTGCATTACACGGAACAGTCTGTATGGAACGATGCCTGGCCAGTCAGACTAGCCACCAGCTGTAAACGATCAGTATAGCCACACTGGTGGGCACAGCTGCACCTCAGCTCTGCCCTGCACCTGAGCCCAGTGCCAGGGAAGTGGTAGGTGTATCTTAGCTTGGGCTGCTATAATAAAGATACTATTTTTTTTTTTTAATAAAGATACTATTAACAGGGTGGCTTGAACAACAGACATTTATTTCTCACAGTTCAGAGAGCTAGGAAGTCTAAGATCAAGGTCCTGGCAGATCTGGTGGCTAGTGAAGGTCCTCTTTCTGGTTTTGCCCATGACTGTGTTCTTGTTGTGTCCTCACGTGGCGGAGAGAGAGGAAGCAAACTCTTGTTTCTCTCTTTATCAGGACTCTAATCCCATTCAGGAGGGCTCCACCCTCATGACACAATTACCTCCCAAAGACTCCAACTCCTAATGCTATCCATTGGGGGTCAGGGTTTCAAAACGTGAATTTTGTGAGGACAAACACTGAGTCCTTTTCAAGGTGCCAAATGCATGTCTTTTGGATGACAGAGGTACATTGATGCTCCTCTGTGGTTCCTCTAGCCCTCACCCCTGAGTCTGCAGCTGTTCTGTGTGGTATTCTCACAGGTAAGCAAGCGTAGGCTGTGGCTCCTTGGCAGCTCTGCACACCATCCTAACAAACCCTGGGGCAGTAGCCCCCACGGTTAGTCACTGCAGTAAAGGAATCAGATCTGTGCTTGGTCCTACGGCTTCCACAGACCTTAACTTCAGTCTTCTCTTGTCAACAAAAATGATGCTGGCATATGGTCACAATCCAGAAAAAAAGGGGGGGGCGAATGTGGAGTTCAATTAGGGAATAAAGACATTAGTTGAATCCAATCGAGGGATAAAAGAAATTAGCTGCAACTTGGTTAAAGGTACAGAATTTCCTCTACCTAAATTAGGTGAGAAGACATTGAAATAAGCTTCTGATAAAAATTGAGTGAAGGTGTCACTTGAATCATATTCCAGGAAATGTGTGATGTGCCCAGCTGTGAAACGAAGCTCTGGTGGAATAACTGGGCGTAGAGGCCCCTGCTGCCACAGCACACAGACCTCAGCAATTAGGAAGCAATCAGCTCCTTCACCTGAGATTGGGGGAGAATCAGCTTTGAAACACACGGTGCCCAGATACCAGGTTCCGATATTGAGTTTGACGGGTAATTATGTCACAGCCCTGAATCCTTGACCGAGGGAAATGGCGCTCCTGGTGGGATAAATGGTTCCTCCTGAATTGGAATGACTTCCCAGCGCCTGGAGGATGTGAAAGGAAGCAGGGAGATGAAGAAATAAGCCAGCTTCCCTAGTCTTCATGCTTTTGTGCCAAGTGTAGGGATATATCTTGTCATGATTAATTTTATTTGTGGTTATTTGTTATTAAAGGTGTTTGAAACAGTCTGACATGTTAGAATTTCTGACAAGTTTACCGTGAGATTTTTGGTTTAAAAGGTGGGATTAACTTTAGACATGCTATTTTATTTTGAAAGGACCAAAAGAATGTAATTACATGTGTAGATTGTTCGTTGAATATTTGAGACAGGCCTTTGGAAGCTGGTCATTCTTTCTTTGTTGAAACGTTTTCTTCATTCATCTGGTTCTTTGGGCTGCTGTACTCATGGCTTCTTCTTGCTCCTTTGCTGACTCCGCTTCCTTTTCCCAACCCCAAGTACAAGGGCCCTGGCCTCTGGTGTGGACCTATGTTCCCTGCTGTCCCCGGCCCATCCCATCTCATGGTCTTAAACACCATGATATACCGATGACTCACAGGTGCACGTGTCTGGCCTGGGTTTCTGCTCTGAACGCCTAACTTGGGTTTTCATCTGCTCCTTGGCATCCCTACTTGATGTCAAGGTCTCTAAAACGTTATGCGTATATCTGAAGCCAAATTCATGATCTATCCCCTCCCCCACCACCACCTTATCACAACCCCGGCAACGTATTTCTTTCAGAAAAGAGCAACTCTGCCTTCTAGTTGGTCAGGCCAAAAGTCTTGTAGACATCCATGACTCTTCTCTTTTTCTGGTAAGGCATATCCAGTCTATCAGTGAGCTCACTTAGTACTTCTTCTAAATAAGTGATTACTGCCATTTTCATCATGTCCACTGAGTCTAGTCTGGTCAGACCAAGGCACCATCATCTATCTCTCACCTGGGTTACTGCCATGATCTATTACCAGTAATCAGTGTTTCTTCTCTTCCCTCATCCCCATAGACTCTATGGCAGGGGTGGGCAAACTTTTTGACTCGAGAGCCACAATGGGTTCTTAAACTGGAGCGGAGGGCCGGAACAAAAGCATGGATGGAGTGTTTGTGTGAACTAATATAAGTTCAAAATAAACATCATTACATAAAAGGGGACGGTTTTTTTTTTTTGTTTTTTTTTTAGTTTTATTCATTTCAAACGGGCCGGATCCGGCCCGCGGGCCATAGTTTGCCCACGGCTGGTCTATGGCATAGAGCAATGAGAAAGATTCTGTTCAAAGGTAAGGCAGACCCTGTCTCCTCTTAGCTCTAAACCCTCCAATGGCTTGCATCTCACTAGGATAATAGTGAAAGGCCTTCCAATAGTCCATAGGCCCCGTGTGGTCTCCTTTTTATAAAGAAAATTTAAAAGAAAAAGAAAAAATAGAGGGCACAAGTGAAAAGGACAGCACTAGCACAGTCAGGGAAGAACTTTCATTTATTTATGAAGATCCTGAAGAATTGCTTAGGCATAATACATGCCTAGAAGAAATCTCTAACATGAGTCTGAGTTCCTGGTTTTTGGGCCAGTTTTTTATCCATGGGCCTGTGTTCACTAATTATACCACTCACACTTTTATTCCTGCAGCATACCAGCCACATTTTAAACTAATAAGTCATAAATGTGGAGCGGGCATAGGCAGGAACAGAAAGTAGTTCAGGGCTTACTCAGCACATTTTCCTTTACGCAAATGCCAAATCATCGGAGCTCCGCTGACGTCTCTCCGTTAAGACCCGGGTCTAAAGATCTTATCTCAGCACCTTTTTGTCTAAATTTACTGCTGCTGAAGACAGAGTTCTTGAATTCTGTCAAGGACTTAAATCTGATCACTGTTAATGCATCACAGTATCACTTCCTTACCAACCAAGAGGAGCATTTGCTATTGTTAGAACAATGCATGCTTTTGAATAGACACTGCTGGGCATTGCCACAAAACACGGGCCATGGAAAGTTGACTCACTGCTCAGCTTTCAAACATCATTCATCTTTCATGTTGCTTGAGTATTCAGACTTGAAGTCACAGGCCCAAGGACATAAGTTTCCACGGCATTCAGACACGTTTGATTGCCTACTAAAGAAAGGGAGTAAGATTGATTGATATTAATGTTGAAGGTTCTTATTTTCAGAAATAAGAATGTTGGTCACATTGGCAGTGGCAGACAGGGTCGGCAGGCGGTAAGGGGAAGCAGTACTATGGATAGACTGACAAGAAAGCAGGCAGGTGGAAGAGAAAATGGAAGAGGCTTTAAGGGACAAGAGAAGTCCTAAGTGGCCTGGCATTCTGTAGAGAGGCCAGTGAGTGCCAGAGAAGGTGGGCAAAGCAACGGAAGTCAGGACTAGGAGCCTAGGGAAATGAGTGACAGAGGAGAAGAGGAAACCATCCTTTTAGTAACTACTTGTGATGCTTCATTACTCCCCGGGCAATAAGAGACAGGGATCAAGTGTGCATGCTAAATAAGGCAATCTCTTCCTTTGTGGGAAATTAGAGTATTTAGAAATTGGTGTGTGCCGACACCATTAGCCATAAGAAAGTCCCTACACTCCATCATTTCCTTTGGAACAGGAGGTCTGACCAAAAGGGGGAATAGCTATCATTTCTATTGAATACGTGCTACGTGCTGCCGGCTACACTGAGTGCTTTATTTGCATTATCTCAGTAAATTCTTACCGCACGATGAGTCAGCAATATTATCCCCATATCACTGGAGTAAAACCTGAGGTGCAGAGAAATTCAGGAACTTTCCCTGAGCTAGTTTGAGCCTGGGTCTTAAATTCATGAACATCCACTCCAAAACCCCACACATAAACAGAATACTAAATTTTAATAATGAAAACTTTTTTAAAAAAATATTGGGAAGAACTTACAGGTCATCTGGTTCCATTTTCAAATTCTAGCCTCTGGACAATTTTAGACTAATGATGAAATTTTTGATGGTCCATTGCAAAATCATAAAAGTAAAGCCAATGTTGTGAAATTTTAATATAACCCAATTCACTTAACTTAGAGGCCTTTTTATTCTGGTATTGTGTTATTCTTCCTTGGGGGTTCCCTTAAAAATGGCCTTTCTTTAGTGAAAAGATGTTAATAAATACTTAGTAGCGTTTTCTGTTAACGTACTTAGAAAAATAAAAACTTAGCAATCCTAGGTGGCCACCTAACCATTTTTTTTTCAGTTGTATTAGTCTAAGAAATTCAAAGCTCTTGGATTTGATCATTATCTCATTGATCAGGATCTATACTCTACCCAGGAATTCCCTACCACAGCCTAAACGTTGGCCATGCACCTTTGTGCTTAGCACTTCCAGTGACAGAGTGTGCCCCACCACTTTTTGACAGAGTCCGTGCTCTGTTGGGAGAAATTCCTTCTTTTTATTGAATTACAATCTTTATCTAATTATTGGAACAGCAAAGACTAAGGATATCCTCCTAGATTTGAAAACAAATGTGTTTCTGTCCTTCCACTGTCAGAAATGAGTCTTTGTTTTCTTGTTCACTGACTCTTCTCCACCTTCTATTGAGTGTCAGCTTCATGAGGACAGAGACCTTTCCCCCGGCATCTAGGACAGTGATGGGCACAGAATAGGTGGCCAATCAATATCTGTAAAATGTACTTTGTAAATATTCAATAAATATTTGCCCAGTTTACTAATAAAGCTAATTCATCTTCTCCTTGATGGCCCTTCAAATATTTAAACATTTAAGGTCACCTCTCACTTCCCCAGTAAGTTGTCTTCCTTTTTCCAAACCAAGAAGGACCAATTCCATGAATGGCTTCGCCTGTGATGGAGCTTTTAGGCTCTTGCAGGTGTCCCACCTGTGTATGCACTCCAGAGGATAAATGAAGCTCCTCACGCACTCCCTACAACTGCAACGTCTGTTTCTTCTCTGAACCTCATAATGTGGCTTCAGTGTACATTTTAAAAATATATATGTTTTTCTGATTTTTAGAGAGAGGGAAGGAGAGCGCTAGAGAAATAGAAACATCGATGAGAGAGGACCATTACCATGGGCTGCGTCCTGCATGCCCCCTTCTGGGGATCAAGCCCACAACTCCAGCTTGTGCCCTGATGGGAATTGAACCCTGACCTCCTAGTTCCTGGGTCAACGCTCAACAGCTGAGCCACACTGGCTGGGCCAGTGTACATTTTTAAGTCACATGATATGGTTACCTATTATGCTTGTAATTGATGACATCTCTTAAATCTTGCTTTTATTTGTATCAGGCTAAGTATCATTTGGCCAAACTTAACATTTATCTGCATTGCATTCCGCCTTGATTTTTGACCTGTCATTTAGCCTATTGAGAGCTTTCGAAATCTTGATTTTTCTTTTATTCATTCATTCTTCTAGTCATTTCTAGGAACCAGCAAAATGTCAGGCCCCATCTTCAAAGCCTCCCCCCCACTTCCACCTCCCCTCTGTGCTGCCGGTGAACACAGTAAACACACTCCCTGTACTTTCCCCTCCTGACCTGCTACCCTCCTCTGCGTTGGCATCTTCTAAGTATTGATCTAACAATCAATACTCTTGTGATTGCTAATGTAACCAGCTATCAATCCTCCAACTTCCGCTGTCATCTAGGCCACTCTGGCGCTTAGGATGGAATCTGACACTTTGTCCCTGGTTTTGTTAGCTCTCGCTCTCAAGATTTGAAACGTGGCCCCAGGAACAGAGTAGATGGCCCATGAAAGAAGGAAACAAATGACAGTGTACTCTACCACTTGTGTCAGCCTCATAAGCTAAGATGCCCACCCTATACATAGGCAGCTTTCTGCAGAATCGGGCACCATAGGTCCTCCCCACTGCTCTGGGGCAGCGCATCCTCCCCTCTCCCCCTGCACCAGCCGCCCCTGCAGCTGGGCAGCTGCAGCGAAGCAGCCACATTTTCTGAGACCTTGTTACGTGCCAGGGATTTTCCTTGATGCTCTCAATCAGTCCTCACAACAGCCTCATGAAGCGGAGGTGCTGTTATTATCACCAGTTTGTCTGAAAACTGTCACAGGGGAAGCAATTGAGGGGACTGATCACATTAGCACAGGAGGAAACTGATGTTCGGGGCACTTGTGTGACCTGCCCAAGCCCGAGAGCTCAGACGTGGAGCTGGGCTGTGCGCCAGGCTGCCCAACCCCACAGCACACGCAGGAGCTGTGGTTGCAGAGGCCCCGCTGGCCTGTGCCTCAGCATCCTTGATCCAGGGCTGCCTTGGAATATTCTCATCCCTCCTGCCATGTGTGTGTTTGCCATGGCCTCCAAATACTCCTCTGGGCCCTTTCCATCCGTATTCTCATCAGCCTCCCACAAGGGAGCTGTTAGTATCACTATTTTATACACCGGGACATGGACAAAGGAGCTCTCCCAAGATCAATATGCTTCCCCCAGCGGCTCTTCCTGCTCCAGGTCCCAATGATACGCTCCTCTAACCTCCCTACTTCTTCATTCTTCATGTGAAGTTATTCCCAACACTCTGATTCTGACCTTCCCTTGTCCCAGAACTCCTGACAGGAAGGAGGTTAACATGGCTCCGCTGGACTTCCGCGAGGGAGTGAGAGTTTGTGGTTACCACAGGTTTTTCTTTGTTTATTTTTAATTGAAACAGGTCAGTCACTGAATAGAAATGCATTATGTAAAAAATTAAAGAGGAAGGTAGGAAAGTTCCCAATGTCACATTCCATGGAGAACCTACCAATAGTTATGTCATATGCAAAGCAAAGCAAAAAGGCTTGGTTTTCTATTTGGTGAGGCTCACCGCTGGGATTTGAACCCATGTTTTAAAAGGGCCACGGGCACAGTGAGAACATTATCCCGCTCGGGCAGCACAGCCTGGCTCCTTGTCTGTGAATGTTTACAGAACAGTAATAGTTTTGTCAGGTAATTGAACATCCCAGAAGCAGGGGCACAGGTGTGGCCTTCTCCCCCCACCCTGACTTCTCTTCTAGAGAGTCCCACTTCCTTGAAACTGCCTCTGGTTTTCCTGTGGTCACATCTTCAACTGCTTTGCCTGCAAGGTCAGTCAAATAATTTACATCTACGTATCTTAACCAGAATGTATTCAGAGATAGTGGCTTGGTCAATTTTCAGTTTTCCTGTCTCAAATAAGGATGCTATTTTTTTCCCCATTTCTCTTTGATCTTATCATTTCACAAGGCAAGAGACCATCACCTGGGTGGGTGTCTGACAAAACTGCTTTTTGTTAGGTGATAGAGGAATATTGCCTGCGTCCTTTTAGCCTCCACTCCCAGATCTCCTGACCTGGTCGTGACCCTGAGAGGCTCTTTGGCAATCTTAACACCCACTGCAAACACCATTCTGTCAGAACCTGGCAACCTGTTGAAGGCAGGACTCTTGGTCTCAGAGGAGACGATAGGTGGGGGACGTGATGAGTCCTGAGCAGCCCCAGGAAGGCTGTAAGGCCACTACAGCTTCCCGTTCTTTGTCTTCCCAAGCTCCAGAGAACCACCGGCTCCAGAGCAGATATAAATAAACCCTTACTGTGCACCTGCAGAGAGCAAAGCCCTGGGCTAAGAACAGGGAGTGCAGAGATGAATAGCACATCATCAGCCCCCGGGAGAGCTGGGGATGGACCAATGGAAGACTGGGACCAAAGCAGACACCTTCACATCATCAATGCTGTGGGGGGTGGAGGGGGGGGCGGCGAGTGGGCAGAATGCTCTTGGAGCATTGGGAGGGGCCTGAGGTTCTGGGGACCATGACTGAAGGATGTAATTATTTTTTTCCAATTGCAGTTTACATTCAATACTATTTTGTATTAGTTTCAGGTGTACAGCATAGTGGTTAGACAGTCATACACTTTACAGTGTTTCCCCCAATATTTCCAGTACCCAATTGCATCATACATAATTATTACAATACTAGAGGCCTGGTGCACGAAATTCATGCATGGGGGGAGGGTTCCTCAGCCCAGCCTACACCCTCTCCAATTGAGACCCCTCAGGGGATGTCAGACTGCCTCTCACAATCCGGGACTGCTGGCTCCTAACTGCTTGCCTGCTTGCCTGCCTGCTCGCCCTTTACCCCTCTGCCTGCCTGCCTAATTGCCCCTAACCATCTCTGCCTGCCTCATCAACCCTAACCACCTCTGCCTGCCTGCCTGATCACTTCTAACTGCTCCTCTGCTGGCATCATCGCCCCTAAATGCCTCTGCCTCACCCTGTACCTGGGGCCCAGGATTCTCTCCTCCAGCTGGTCACAGGCACCCAGGACCTGGGCTTCCCTCCCTCTGGCTGGCCACAGGCACCCTGGACCCGGGCCAGCTTTGCCTGGGCTGCCTACAGCTTCAGTGGACCATGGGCAGGAGGCTTTGCCCAGGCTGAAGCCTCAGGTGCCCAGGACCGCGGGGCGGGTGGCTTGTCCCTCTCCTGGGCCGCAGCCACAGGCACTGGCACCCAGGACCGTGGGTCGTGAGGCTTGTCCTTCTCCCGAGCCGCAGCCTGGCTGGTCCCCATTCCTCTCTCGCCAGTGTTGAGTGTCTGAGCAGTTATGGCATGACAGCGTGATGGTGTGAGAGCGTGATGACCATTTGCATATAAGTTCTTTATTATATAGGATTATTGACTATATTCCCTGTGCTGTACTTTACATCCTTTGACTATTCTGTAACTACCAATTTATACACACACACACACACACACACACACACACACACACACGCATTAATTTTAGAGAGATGAAGGGAAAGGGATAGATAGAAACATCAATAAGTGAGAAGCATCGATCAGCTGCAACCTAGCATGCCCCCTACTGGGGATTGATTCCATGACCAAGAATTGAGCCATGACCTCCAGGTTCATGGGCTGATGCTCAGCCAGTGAGGCAGAATCAGTGTCTTGTGATCACAGGGAGCCCTTCAACCGTCTTTATTTTCTTAAATACTTAGGACAGTATTTTCCTGACCTTACTCTTCTGGCTCCTTTTTTTTTTCTTTTTCTTTTTTTCTTCACTTTCCAAAACCCAAACTCGGTCAAAGAATTTTCTGCTTGTAGAATTTTGATTCATTTGCCTGTCTTCATGTGCTTTGCATGTCTCCTTCCTCATTCCAGGGATGCTCCGCTCTTTCCGGTCTGCACGTTATTTTCAGGGATAATGCAAAGATGCAAATTAGGGCAGGGCCAAGGGGCCTCCTCTGTGCAGTGCAGCCCCCTGCCTGCTGTGGATGCTGCTGGTGCTCTGCCTGGCAGCCCCGGGCCCCTCCGAGTGGGCCTGCGCCGCCTTCTGCATTCCCCTTGCCCTGGAATAGTCCTCCTGGGCTTGGATACACTTAAAACATTTTCCGAAGCAAAGTGGTTGGTGAAAAGGGCTTGAGCCTTGAAGTCAGAAACACCTAGCTGTTCCTTTTGTGATTAAAAAGAAATGTTTTATTATGGAAAATGTCAAACGCCTGCAAAGTAAGTGGACTATGCCTGACGAACCCCTTGCAGCCATGGCCCGGCTTCGACAGTGATCTGCATTCGGCCCTTCTTGTTTTGCCCATCATGCCACCTGCTCCTCATGCTTGACTCTATGTATTTTTCAGTGCCTCCTATGCCAGCAAATGACATACATTGTTATGCAAAATCTTAACTTTGTAACTTTGACAAGTGTATGCATCTGTGTGTCCCGTCGCCCCCCTTTCATAACGGAGGATGCTGTATATCTGTTTCTCCAGAAAGTTCTCCTGTATCACTTCCCAAGCGACTGGCCCAGGCCCCAAAGGCAAGCACTATTTGACGAACTGCACCTTCGGTGTGTCTTTCTTGTTTAAGAATTTCATATAGATGGAGCACACAGAACGTATGATTTCTGTCCAGGGCTTCATTTGAGCAGCATCATGCCGCAGACTTAGCTTTCAGTTTCTCTTTGTATCTGTCTCTCCTTGGATGAGTTATGAGGCTGCTTTCTAACAAAAGTTAAATGGGCTTTAGGATAATCAGAATGTCCCCTCTAATGCAAATGAATGCTAATTACGGTGCACTTGGGATGTGGGAATATGAAAATCTTTAAGGTTTACTCCTTGTCTGAAAAGGTGGTCTGTAGTGCTTGTCTTCTAATGTGTTACCTGGATAGGCACAATGTATTGGTCGGCAAGCATCCAGTCAGGAAAACATCTCGCGCCAGAAAGTTCAATGGAAAGAATTTGACACCGGGGACTTGTTTAAAGTGTTGGGAGGGCTCAGAAGCTAAACAGGCAATAGTGAGGAAATCCAGAGATTAACATAGCAGGAAGCCCCCCCCCCCAACCTCAAAGCTGAAGATCCATGCCATGGGGAAGAGGTGGTGCACCCAGCACCCAGCAGTCAAGGCTACCAGTGGGTTCTGGGACTCCATAGGAACCTGCTGGGAATATGAAGGAGATACAGCCACTGCCAGGGATGCCTCCTGAAGCCCCCAGGGGCGGGTGTGGAGACAGGGCCTCCCTTTGCCCTGCACCTAGTCTTCTCTTGATCCATTGGTGTCCACTGAGCCTGGAAACAGCATCAGGAGCCAGTGGTCCACAACACAGCACAGAGTGGGGAAGGCAAGGATCGACAGGAAAATGATAAGCGTGGGCAAAAAAATACATGTATTACATATATAATATATGTCCATATATAAACTAGACAGGTGGCTTAATAATTAGCACTTAGGTAGTTTAACAATTGCACTAAAAAATTAACATTTGAGGTCATTCTTACCTTTGAGAGCAGTGCTGTCCAGCAGAGCTTTCTGCATGATGGAAGCACTGTCCATCTGCACTGTCCAGTACGATACCCAGGAGCCACGTGTCCTGAGCACTTGAGACGTGGCTAGTGCAACTGAGGAGCTGGATTTTTACATTTTCTTTTATTTATTTATTTATTTAAAATATATTTTTATTGATTTTTTACAGAGAGGAAGGGAGAGAGATAGAGAGTTAGAAACATCGATGAAAGAGAAACATTGATCAGTTGCCTCCTGCACATCTCCTACTGGGGATTGCCCGCAACCCAGGTACATGCCCTTGACCAGAATTGAACCTGGGACCTTTCAGTCTGCAGGCCAACGCTCTGTCCACTGAGCCAAACCGGTTTCGGCCATTTTCTTTTACTTTAATTAATTTAAATGTAAATACATTATCAGTAGCTACTGTATTGTACAGCATAGCTTGTAGAACACCATCCACTCATCCTATATAATAAAAGGCTAATATGCAAATTGGCCAAATGATGGCACAACCAGTCGCTATGTTGCACACTGATCACCAGGGGCCAGACGCTCAATGCAGGAGCCACCCCCTGGTAGTCAGTGCGCTCCCATAGGGGGATTGCTGCTCAGCCAGAAGCCCTGTGCTGGGCTCACAGCTGGCAAGTGCAGCAGTGGGGGCAGGAGCCTCTCCTGCCTCTGTAGCAGAGCTAAGGATGTCTGACTGCTGGCTTAGGCTCCCATCCCCCGAGGGCTCCTGGACTTGCGAGAGGGCACGGGCCAGGCTGAAGGACCCCAGCCATATGCACATTGGGGGCAACCAGGCTGGCAGGGGAGAGCCATTAGGAGTGATCAGGCAGGCAGGGGATTGGGCCTAAACGGGCAGTCAGATATCCCCCAAGGGGTCCCGGATTGGAGAGGGTGCAGGCTGGGTTGAGGGAGTACCCTCCCCGCCCTCCCCACCCCATGCACGAATTTCGTGCACCGGGCCTCTAGTTAATTTCATATTCATATTAAGTAACCATTTTTTAAACATTTGGTGTGACCCAGACACCATGTTAGGAACTAAGAACACCCAGAGAACTAAAACTCTGCTTCTAACCTTATTCACTCCTCTTCTCTCATTCCACTCCTCCTTCAAGGAATACTTCACATGCCACCTCCTCCACTAAGCCTTCCCTGGTTGTTTCAACACCCCCTCCCCTGACAGGGACCCACCACTGCCCAGGCTTCATGAATCTCTTCCTTCCCTTGAATTCCTCTGGTGTTTTATCTCCACTGTCATCACTTTATGTAGCAGCTTTTTATCTAGATTCCTTTCTTTCTTACTAGACTAATTGCTCCTTGAGGGAAGGATTTAGGTGGGTTCTGTTCTTTGTCCTACACAGAATTTAGCACCAAATATTGCGTAGGATAGCTTCTTTGTACTGTTTGAATCCAAATCCTTCATCTAGCGGCCACAGAAGGTAACTTCGCGCTGCACTTCTCAAGGAAAAAGGCTTTTCTCGAACGGTTTTTCCTAACATGTTACCAGGAAGCAATTGTATTGAAAAAATATGCTGTCCTCTTTAATTTCCATCAATAGACTATTCTGGTCGCCTACAATTAGGATTTATTTTGACAGTATGTTCCTATGTGGTCTCATTTTACTTAAAAAATACAGGGGTCTTATACAAACACAAGGTGACTGTAGCAGTATTTAAACCAGATCATGCTCTGGGAACTTTACGGATAGAACCACCCTAGACTGGCAATGTGATTTTTCTAAACTGGCCTGGGGTCTCTTTTGCTGGGTCTGTGCCATTTGTGCATGTGCCCTGATATTTGCTTGAGTACAGATGGAACTGTTTTCATTCTTCTGGGTGTTGTGATCTTCTGCTTGAGGGGGTATTCTGTGCCATCGGGGCTTCCTGAGGGCTCCAGGGCTTGGCTGAAGGCAGTTTCCATCATTTGTACTGGAGAGTAGCTACAAAATGGACGGGAAATTTCTACTGGGAGCTCTTTGCTATGTGGGAGGTGCTGTTCTAGGTGGTGGTCTAGCTCTTTAACAAAGAATATCACATGACCCCCCTTTGCCCAGTTTAGAGAGGTGTAAATCATCGCAGAGAGAAGTTAACTGAATTAGCCAAGCTGTAAATAAGTATTAGAAGGTAATCTGATACCCCAATCTTGTCCTTAACCACCTCACTGCCTCCCCCAAGAGCATACAGAACTTGGGAATTGTGTTGGAAGCTTGACAAGGTGTGTCATGCTGCTTAGGGGCCAGTTTTTAATTCCCAGGCAAAACCCTGTGCTCTGAGTGTGATGGTGCTACTAAGAGTTTTAGATCTGTGGCTGCATGGGAAGCACAGGCCTGGTGAATAGATGCCAGAGCCCCTGGAGGGCTGTCTACCTCGGGGGCAGGTGACTCAGCCAAAAAGCCCCTGAAGACATGGCTTTGCCAGGTAAGACAAAGCCTGCCCACACAGGCGTGGATAGGACAGCTGTACCCTGCTACCTCTGATTTGAGGGGAGCTGTGGGGACAGGATGCAGTGACCTTGGCTGAGGTTCAATCACTAGACTCCGGCCACAACAGAGAGGAGAATGCCTGATGGACTGAGTTTTCCTTGTGAAACTTTTCATTTAATACAATAATAGCCATCACAGGAAACTCACTGCAAATAAAACTCTTTGCCTTTAAGGAGAACCAGGACAAATGGTGGTATTACTTTATGAGGTCCTATACCCTGAGACCCAATTTAGCTGTATTTCTGCTCCCCACCTGGGCTTATAGAAGGGTAGGCAGCTCATCTCATGCTCATTCCCACTGAATTCATGTGCTGTCCCCCTGCCCTCAGTTTCTAGAGTCTCATTCCAGGAACTGGGTCCCAGTAGCTGAACCAGAAGAGCAGTGCTCAGGACTGGACACGGATGCCCAGAGGTGCCCCTGTTCATTAGTGGCAGAGCTTTCTGATTCTTCATCCAAGAGTCAGCCACCTGTATGGATTGTTCTCTACGTTGTTCATAACCCAGAAATCCAAACGCAGAACATGTCATCTTTCAACAGCGTCTTACATCTTTTCTGGAATAACATGGGGCAGGGCATCTGAAAACGCATTCATTTATTACACTTCATTGACTATTTCAGTCTTTTCAGATACTGTCATGTTTTGTTTTTGTTCATCCTCACTCGAGGATATTTTTCCTTCTTTTAGAGAGAGTGTGGAAGAGAGAGGGAAAGATAGACAGAAACATCGATGTGAGAGCAACACATTGATTGGTTGCCTCCTACATGAGTCCGGACCAGGACCCCAGCTGGGGAGGCACCCTGCAACCAAGGTACATGCCCTTGACCAGAATCTAACCTGGGATCTTTTTGGTCTGCAGGCTGATGCTCTACCCACTGAGCAAAACTGGCTAGGGCGATACTGTCATGTTTTAATGTGAGCTGGCTGAGAGCAGGACTTGGGGTCTCCCAGAGTCAGGAAACCCGAGGAAGATAACACCCAGAGTGTATTTTTCTTATATCCATCTCATGACCGTATTTGATTCTTATTTGAAATAACTGATATGTACATATTACCCTATCATTGATAAAACCTTTTCACATGCCTGATCTCTCTACATCCGCGCAACGATCCTACTTACCCAAGGGTAAGCAGACTCAATATCCATTTTGTAGATTGAGAGCTAAATGACTACAAGATGAGGTATCACAGCTTAGTGAACCAGGACCCGGTTCTCTTCGCTTCTAGACCAATGCTGATGCTGGAACCTGTGCAGGAACGGGTTTCACCTGCAGAATTTCAGAATCCCCTGGAGGGCTTGCTGAACGCAGATGGCCGGGCCGCCTCCCGAGTTCCTGACTCAGGAGGTCTGGGGTGGGGCCTGGGGATCTATATTTCTAAACAGCACCAGGTGGCGGTGCTGCAGGGCTGGGGGCCACACTTTGAGACCCACGGCTCTACCACTTTGCCATAGTCTTTGAACACTTGGCAGGGAGCCAGTCCGGCACCTGCAAGACTGAAATCCAGAAAGCTCTGAACAGCGAACATGTTCCTCCTGAAGGTGGGAGCAGCGCCTAACCGGAACCAGTCGAAGCTGTGACTAGCCTTCCTTTCTCCCTTGGTGTGACTGTCCCTACAGTTTGCACAGACGTGTTAATACGCTGGATGACAGGCGGTCCCCAGACCTTTCTGGGGAATGTTCCATGACAGGCATACTGTAAATCCTTTTAGAATCGGAAAAACTCTGAAATGGAAAACACATCGAGTGCCAGCATTTTCGGATAAGGGACGGTACATCTGTGCTAGCCTGACAAAGGGACTGTGAGCTTTGCTGTTGGGGCTGCAAATGAAAAAAAAAAAAAAAAGCTTAGATAGCCAACACATTTGAACTCCATATATACCTTCTGAGACCTCTTTTTGGAGTTTTCAAAAGCTTTTGTCCTTCAGCTGCGGAAATGCTGCTGCCTGCTGAGCTGCAAGAAAAAGTTGAGCAGCCTTTCCCAGTCAGCTGGGCAAGTCCAAGGACACAGTGATTGATTTGAGGTGCGTATTTCCTGAAGCTTAGTGACAATTAATAGGGACTCCATCAATAACACACGCTTTGACCATGCTCTCCCTAAAACTTTCATTTTCTACTGGGAGTGCGGGGCCATTTGGCCATGGGCTGGTGTAAGGGGGCTGGAGGGGAGAGCTTAGTATTTTTATTTAATAGCGAGGAAGGCTTAAATCATGAGACAGTCATTCAAATCCCCCAAACATCATTTAGCTTGAATGAGAATGCTTCTTAGAGTCATTATAAAGCCATCAAAGGCATATTCATCACGAGACACTGACACATACTGTGCCTGGATTACACGAAATTACCTGAGCGACAGTGCGTGACAGAGGGGGAAAACGAAGCCCTCACAATTCTTTTATCTGGAGCTCATAATTTTGTTGTTTGGTCGTAGGATCTGTGAGGTTGTCTGCCCCTGGGCTGATGTGGCTGTGGTCCCTAGCCAGGCTTTCCAGAACCGCCTCTCCCGGGATGGTGCTTAAGACCCAGACATTTCTCAGAAATTTAATCGTCTCACAATGGGATCTCCGGAACAGAGAGCGTCATGGTGGGAGCCGGCAGCAGCTCTTTGTTTGCTGTGTTTTAGGCCTCGCAGGTTTCAGGTACCCACATAATCAGCAACCCATTTCTCCCAGCTTTATTATAATCCCCACTCACCAGCCTTCTATTTTCTAGATCCACACACACTCCTCAACCAGGGCCGGAAGGCCTTTGATTGGTTAGTCACATCAGCTTATAAAGCTTGGTGTGTCCCTGTTTGGCCCCAGTACTCAGGGAGGCCTATTTTGATTGTCAGGTCACTGTTCTGTTCAAACAATTTGACTCAATGTGCACATTAGGTTCAGAACCCTCTAGATAAGCCCCAAAGTATAACATATCCAATCTCTCAATAAAGGCAACTCCATCAACACCACAAGCAAATTAATTTGCTGAATATCACCTCAAAGGGTATACCAGTTTTGTTCTATTTGGGGTCAGTGTCTTGGAGGAGGAATGGGAAGGTCACAGCCATGGTGCTGAGCACAGTTAGCAGGGCTGCTATGACATTGATTTGCACAGTCCATAGCCCTATGGACATCCTGGTCCGAGTGACATGTTCCCTGAGGCTTGTGCGGTGTACAACCTGCAGAAGCAAATGTGGCAGCACTTTTTAGTGTCTCACACTTAATGAGTAAATATTCTAAGGGTACAGGACTCATTGAACCATTGTCAGGTCCATACATCCCAAGATATATGGATGTACTAGTACATAAATCCCAGGTTATTAATATTCCTATAAAGTTTGCCTCTCTATGAGGTCAGGATCACTGCAGCAGAAGCCTAGATCTCAGGCTCATGGGGTGGAATGATGATAATAATAGCACCTACCAGTGTGTGAGTGGCTCAGGCCTTGGGCCAGGTACTCATTAGCTTTGCTGAGCAGCCTCTGGCTGCAGTTGTCCATGCTGAGTAATGCTTGTTAAGTCGCCTTTCATCACATTCCATTCTCTTTCTCATGTTTACTCAGTCCGCGTGTATAAATGACAAGCTTTTACTATTTGTCAACAAA
The DNA here is from genome assembly GCF_000327345.1 of Myotis davidii. Classification (NCBI taxonomy): domain Eukaryota; kingdom Metazoa; phylum Chordata; class Mammalia; order Chiroptera; family Vespertilionidae; genus Myotis; species Myotis davidii. Next base: position 5,643,062 of record NW_006300048.1, on the reverse strand, counting down.
TCGTGAAAAGCGTGGCATCTGCGAGGCCAGTCAGCTTCTCTGAGTTGGCATCATGATTAGCAACTGGATGGCCACCAGCTTAATTGCAAGAAATTAGCTAATCGATCAGTAAATATTTAGTTCGTGCCTACTGTGTGCAAGCTGCTGTGACAGATACTGTGGGGATGCAGATAATTAGAGGAGCAGCTGACGCTTCCTCAGTGCTCATTGCTTTACACGTGCGGTGGTTATTTTAATCTTAAAGCAAGTTTACCAGGTCACTATCAGTATCACTACTTTGCAGATGAGGAAACTGAGGCATAGAGCAGATAGAGTAAGCCAAGGTCATATCATTAATAAGTGGTCTCCTAGGGATTTGACCCCAGATCTTTATGACTCCAAATTTTGCCTCTGAAATAGTCCTCTCCACTGTGCCTCCCTCCCTAAACCTCTCCTTGGCTGGTCAGGATTTATGCCCCTTCTCTATAGCTAGTAGGATAATGGACTGATATAACTTTAGATAAAGGGAATGCACATTTTTATAAAAAAGCAAGAATTAAGGTCTTTGTTAATGCCCACCAAATAGTGTTGCGAGCGTAAATTGGGAGTGACCTCAAGAGGCACTCTGCCCATTAGCTAACTCCTGCCAGAAAAAGACAGCTGGGCTCTTGACATTGATGGTCTTTTTCAGTTAGTTAATAATAAATAACTCTGTACACCAAGTCCCTTATTCCTGTAGCCGGGCTACACTCCACAGCTGACTCACCCTGCCTGTTCCACTGGGGATGCTGCTACTCTGTCATGTAAGAAAACATTATGGCAGGTTTCCTCCTGCCAGCATGGGGCACTGCCCACTCCAAACACTTTCTAAGCTAAAGTCATTTCCACTAGGCTCCTTGGAGGCAATCTCTGGGGTCTTAATTAAGTCCTTGAAGCAGTGTTTGAGGAGCACCCAGGCTCCCACTGCCGCACGGCAGCCACTTGGTCGGTAGGTTTCCCTGAGCATCCAGCTGGGGGAGGGTTGTGTCGGCCCCTTCATCTTTCAGGAGAGAATGTCAGTTTTACCTTCCCCTCATTGACATGCCAGCCCTTGCCAATCCGGGACATCCAGCCTATCAGACATGAGCCTCTGACCTTGAAGAAGAAGCAATAGGGAAGAGGGGCTGGGAGACCCGGCTCCCCACTCTGCCTCGGGCATATTCTGAATTCTGTGGTTGTTTCAAGTTAGAGCTCCAGAAAGCAGCATCCTGGGACCTCTTCTCTTCATGGGGTTGCCCTTACATTTCCCAAATTGTTCTGGATGCAGCCATATAAAAACCCCAATCTTTTTCTGCAATATTGATTGTCAAAGTAGGACAATGCCCAGCCTGTTGCCAAGTGACCCACACAAATATTCACATGAGCAACTGCCTCTAAAACTTAGGCCGAGAGGAAAAAAGAAACAAACTTTGCTTTTGTTGAAGCTGTGCTCTGCTTCCTCTTTTCTGATAAGACCACGTACCTGTGATCTTTGCCCGTGAGCATGGAGGCTATGGCTCAGTCTCAGAGATGGCATCAGTCTGTAGTGCCCGCTCACCCCAACTTCTCTGGTCCTAGTGCTCTAGTTTGATTTCATTATCAATACTCTAGGTGGGTTTTTATCATTACAAACATGTCTACTGAGTGTCGCCTGTGTGCTAGGCATTGTGTAGCGGAGGGAAGCAGGTGTGAAGATCGTGCAGAGTCGAATTACTAGTAGACATACTAGTAGGATCACAGAAAAACACAATCTAGTGAGCTCACAAAATAACAACAGCCACAGCTGATTGCCTCATGTTCCTTGTCGGGGGTCCAACCAAAGGTTCGGGGGAGCAGAAAGGAAGAGGCATAGAATCACTTCTGAGCGGAATGATGCTTTCTCTGGGGAGCGTGGTATTTTCATTGGAGAATGAAAAGGGATCTGCAGATGAGAAGGAAAGAAAGTCTTAGCAGGCAGAACAGGTATAATGTCATAGAACAGAAGTTGCCAACTGTCATGGGCCACAACCTGGCCACCAAGTGTCTGGAGTTAAAATAATTTTTACTTTTAATTGATTTAAAAAAATCAAAAGAGGAAGTATATTTCAGGACATGTGAAAATTATATGAAATTCACATTTCTGCTTCCATAAATAAAGTTTTATTGGAAGGCACCCACACCCATTTTTTTTTTTTTAATGCATTGTGTACAGGTACTTTGACACTACAATGGCAGAGTCGAGTAGTGTTGACAGAGTCTGCATGGCCTACAAAACCTAACGTATTTACTCTCTGTTCTTGTAGAAGAATGTTTGTCTGATATAAGGCCTCAATGTGGAGTGTTGTTTGCCCAGAATGACAGATTGGCTGATGAAATTGGTGCATGGGGCAGAGAATATGCCAGAAAGGTTAAACCAGGGCCACAGTTAAGATCCTGGGCCATGACATGATCATATCTGTTTGGGAAGAAACTGTGCAGGCTGAGAAAGGGCAGCGTTGTCAGAGGAGGCCAAGTATGACAGGTAGGTGTGAAAGAGTATTCTGAGCCAGTTTAATTTCCGAAGAGCCATGTGGTGATTTTCATAGCATCTCATGAGTCGAACTTTGGACTGTGCATACCAGAAGTGGATTTTTTTTCCTTACCAGCAAAAAGTGTTTTCTTTCATCTTTCTGAGCTATTGGAAAAATACGCATAGCATTTCTATGGCTTCCAGATTCTTACACATCTCGTTTGATAAGGAAAAGTGCTGGGTTGTGTCAAGCAAACAGAGAGACTGATGAATTTAAAGTTTAAAATAGGAAAAGTGGTATTTTCACAGATTGTATTTATTTCCACTGCTGAAATATAACCTTCTCTACAGTGTTAGACCTACGGAACCTAGAAATCACTTTTTAAAAATCAAATTCTAGATTCACAGAGCTAAAAATGGTTGTCGGTGTTACAATCTATTGGCCTCATGTTTTATCTTCTGTACAACAAATATCAAGCATCACTATTTGTGTGTGTGTGTGTGTGTGTGTGTGTGTGTGACTGTATACTTACCTATACAGTATTGAGCTCTGTGAAATAACCTACTAAATTTTTTTAAAGTTATTTTCTGTTCAAGAGCTGGAAGGACACTTATAAAATGTTAAAATAATAGTACAAGGTAGAACATGATGTGCAGCATAGAAACTCAGGGGAGGGATCAACTGGGGAAGCCTGAAATTGATTCTAGGAAGATGAATTTGTTTAGAAGGAAAAGCCAGGAGAAGGTATTTTACCTGCCATGCCCGATTGCGGAGGGCATGGCAGGTGAAAAATAAAAGGGATGTTTATGGAATAGATACGGGGGGAGCCATGGAGGTTTGAGGGTATCACATAGCCAGTGATTTAATGTTCTATGTCCTAAGCCAGTGATGGCGAACCTATGACACGCGTGTCAGAGGTGACACACGAACTCGTTTTTTTGGTTGATTTTTCTTTGTTAAATGGCATTTAAATATATCAAATACATATCAAACATATAAGTCTTTATTTTACTATGGTTGCAAATATCAAAAAATTTCTATATGTGACACGGCACCAGAGTTAAGTTAGGGTTTTTCAAAATGCTAACACGCCGAGCTCAAAAGGTTCGCCATCACTGGCCTAAGCACTGTGCTGCACCACGGAGAAATTAAGAGGAATAAGACATAGTTCCTGCCCTCAGGAAGCTACAGTCTCCCAGGGGGACCAAACAATGAGCTAATCCCAATATATGCTGAGTTCTGTAATGCAGGCTGCGTTAACATGCTGGGTTTACACAGTGGATGTAGAGTTTTAGGGATGTTGCTGGGATGGCTTTTGTTGGCTGGAACATTAGGGATAGACTTCACCTGAAGTATCCAAGATGGCCTGGTCTGGGGTTGGTTCTAAGGGGAGGAAGGGGAGGAGGGGAGGGGAAGGCATGAGGGTGGAATCAGGATGGGAGGAGGAGGAACAGAGACAGAGAGACTGACACATCTTCGTCCTCTCATACATCAAGTCTCAGTCAGCAAGTTCTACCTTAAGACTCGGCTATGTTTGCTACACTTCTTAGGTGCCCCTGTCTTCCTTGTGTATGTTTCACAAGCTATGTAAAGTACCATATCACTGTCTTCTTTGATTAATTATTTCAAGATAAAGAAAAATGTGAGGGCTAATGTAATTTTACATTTTTCCCTGGCTTAATGACTAATTAATTCTTACTGTGAGGAAAATAAAATACCAACCTAATAAAAGCAGAAAATTTTCAGGTTTTATGTTTCTTGGTCCTGTAGCTTAACATTAGTTTACCTGTCAACAACCGAACTGCCTATCAAGCAATGAAAATAAGTTAACAGTAATTTATTAGGAACTCAAAGAAAGCAGTCTTCATGAAATAATACTAATTGTCCGATGACCTCGCTGTGCTCACTGCTGGGGTGTGTTTGTGACTGATGACAGTGTGCAGAGCGAACACTGGTCCAACAATGGGAGGTCTGGAGCCTGAGCCCAGCTCCTCTGTTCACCAGGAATGTGACCGGGAACAAGGGACTTCCTTTCTCTGGGTCTCATTTTCCTTTGACCTCAGGCTCTCTAAAGCCTCTTCCACACCTGAAATACCATTTTGTTTTTATCTTTTTGTAAGCGCAGAGCACTTACCCTACAATATCCTTGGCTCAGAAGTTATTTTCCTTATTTTACAAATGGAACAACCTGTTCAGTAGGACCTTAGTGGAGACCTACAAGTAGCTCTTGTTTTGACAGCTAATAGTTGGCATGGCTTTTAAGGAACTGTTTTCATGAAATAAGAAGAGTCCCTGAGGTGGTCTTGATTTATGTCCACAACTCTTAGTGTGAGGGCTACAGTGTGACATGCTTGGGTTTACACTTAGTCTTGGGCAATTTTGCTTTGCCTCCAAACTTCCATTTTCTGTTCTGTAACTTGGTGAGATTCATGGGATTGTTGCAGTGTTTAAATTAAATAATAAAATGTATTTGAATGTCTAGCAAAGAACTTGGTGCAAATGAAGTGCTCAACTAATGGGCGTTGCTGCCTTTATGGTCATGACCACTTTATTCCATTTCATCTGTTTTGTGTCTCCAGTCCCACTGGACTGGTAGGAAATATGATTGTTGTAGTCATGTATTAGCCTTTAGCATTACCTTTCCCATGGATAATAAGAAACATCCTTGGGCATGCTGCCTGGGAGAGAATTCTTCCTTTGGTTATATTCCATAGAGTTAATTTTGAATTTGAGTTGGAAGGGGTCTCTGAGGTTACCTAGTCCAACCCCAGTTCCAGACCATGCATATGATAGTTCAGTACATTTGGTTTCTATTCAACACATGTTAATTGAACATCTGTGCTCTGTTCCTTGTTTATGAGATTCAGCTGATCTCGATGGTAGGCCAAAATGTTATTTATTCAAGAAGGAACAACTTTGAACATGACAACTGTATTGGACTTCGTTTTCCACTATCCACTCTTCTTTTCTTTCTAGAGAACTCCCTTTTTTGAGATATACCCACCGTTCTCATGTTCAGTTCATGTGTTTCAGGGGAAGATGATCTCATCTTGATCTTCACCATAAGCATGATTAGTCTAAAAGTATCCTAGCCTACTTGGCAGTGATTGGCTCACTGTGGACATCCAGGCTTCAAGCTACATAAACTAAACATGTTGTTCAAACCAATTTCAGTTGAGTTTTCTGTTATTTGAAGTAAAAAATGTTCTGATACACCCACTTGGCATGAATCAGTTCAATTTACAAATGGTACAGAGTACTCAACTTAGCATTTTGCTTCTCTCATAAGTTGCTCTAATATTGGGTGGTGTTATCACCCTCAGGGCCAAGGAGTGAGGAGGACAAATAGCATTACTAGGCCTAGTAGGAGCTCATATAGTCTGTCAGGAGGGAGTTGTGTCACCCAAGAACACAAACATGCCCCCAACTCGCTCTTTTCCTTCCCATTGATCTTCTGCTGGGGCCTCTCATGGGTTGACTTCAACCAGAAGCCAGAATATAAGGGAGCCAGGGAGATGCATTCCCTGGGACTGCTTCCTGGGGCTGGAGCAGGGCAGGGAAGAATGGGGAATGAATATAGAAAGCAAACAGAATAGCCAGGATAGAGGATCAGGCAAAACTGAAGAAACAGGCAAGGTTAGGAGTGTGAGTGATGCACATGGTGCTGAGGAGGCACTGGCAGGGCCTTGGTCGCGGTGTATAGACAAGGTCAAGCTCTGAAGAAGGTGATCTGAGTGTGGAATAACAAAGCCCCAAGGGACCTTTTACAAAAACAAAAACTGGCCCACCTCTACTCTAGAATGAAAGATAAACAGCTCTTAAATTACATAGCTGGATACTCCATGCAGTTTAGAGCAGAGAGTAGTTTGTTGAAGCCAGCGGAATTGAAGAAGAATGTGGGAGAATGCAAGACAAGACACATTTGTTGTTAATTATCATTTGCCTCCTACATGCATTTCAAAATGCTAGAATTAATTGCCAGCTATGTCAACAAAAATTGGAAATTATAACGTACACAGAAAAGTGAAGAAAAACATATCCTCCTACATGTAGCTTATTTCTGTGATCTTATAGTCAGAGATTACATGTATTTCAAGAGTAAGAAAAATTAAGTCATCAAGAAAAACATCCCCATACTTAGTTTAAAAGGTGATGTGTAGGGTAGATCATCTGCTGTTGATAAGAGAGCCAGCAGTATGAAAAAAAACTGAAGGAATAAGTCTCCATCTTGACTGAAAATATTGAGTTAGAATAATGAAGTGATTTAACTTGATCTTGAACTGACATTCCAAATTCATCTTAATGCACCAAGCCTTTGAAGTTCCACAGTGGTGTAATTTTAATACTGGGGCTTTCAGGAGCTTTCTAAATAGGTCAGCATCTCATGTAATCTTTAGGCTATCACTAGATTTTTAGGATATCTGTTCATAAGAACAGGTGTTCTTTTGAACCTTCTTAAAAAGCACACAATAATTTTACCCAATGGTGTGATTTGATAAACCTAGAATTATCAGTGGCTTGTGTAGAAAAATAGCCAAATAAAATGCACCTCCGATTGTATATTTAGTCAAGACTATTCCATTCCTTAAACTATACCATTAATAATTTACAGGTTGACATGGTGGCTTCTCTCCAACTGGGAGCTCCCCCCCTCTCCCTTGGGTTGTAAACATAAGTCCCTCACATGTCCCATTTAAATTTTCATGTGTTAAAAAATGATCCAAAAAGACAACTTGAGTGTTACAGACAAACTTTATTTAACACTTTTGAGAACTGTAAAATGGTGCAGAAGGCAGGAAGCCTATAGTTGAATTATTCTCCTGAAAATCCAAGTCAAGTTATACACATATATGGGGGTAATTATGATATATCATCACTCTTCAACCACCGTTGTACAAAGTTAATGACCATTTAAAAACATACATTATTACCAAATATAAGTGTGTACATCTCTCCCTATTATCAACATGTTAGCCATTATTTTGGGTTCTTCACCGCTGTAGCAAAGAGAGAATTTATTAGATTGAACCAGTATAGATTATGGCTCATTTGTCTTTTTGGTACCAGATGGTTGGCCATTTAAAAACACGTGACCAGTTGTTCTGTATTCTGTAAACCCAGCCTCTGCTCCCTTTCATCCTCCATTTTATAGACTGACAATGTCTTCTTCAAAGCAGTTCTTTGGGAATTTTTCTTTCTTTCTCTCTCATTTACATACAGCTCTCTTTAAACTCCCATCTCCTAAGACCTTGATATGAAAAGTGGGGTTCCTGGACCAGCAGCATCTGTAACACCTGGGACCTGGTTTGAAAATGCAGACTCATAGGCCCCACCCTAGAATGTGCCTTTTCAACCAGACAACTGGGGGTTCCTCCCACATTCAAGTTTGAGAAGCACTGGACTAGGAAGGCAAGCAGAGCCTCTGAGTAAATGATGTGAGGGGATAGGATATGTTGGCACGAAGGTTGAGCGATATGAAGGACAGTGCCTGGGCTTAGGGTCAGACACACCCACCTTCAAACCTTGGCTCTTGTATCTGGAGCTCTGAGAAGGTAGACAAATGATTTGTGGCCTCTGAACCTTGGCTCTAGCATCTTTACATTATAACTTCTGTTGTCAAACTTGTTTTTGGTCGAAATTAAACAAGATATATCCTCATAGACAGGACACAGCCAATATTACTCTCCTCACCCATCCCCTACCATACGCCTTTTCTCCATTCTTGATGCTTCTGTCATTTGAGCATCCCAAGTCATTCAAAGCAATGCTTATGCACTTTATGTTCAGAAATGGCTTGGAAATAGCTAAATACATATGTCTAGAAAACGAATATCACAAATAACACAATTCATAAAACATGACTTGCTGAAAGACTATAAGCAAATACACCAGAGAGTGTTAACAGAATTGGCATGAAATTATTGATGAAATCAGAACACGCTCCAACATTTTACCTCCCTGTGATCTGACTGCCAAAGAGCATAAGGCTCGGAGCCAAGTTGGCAGAGACGATGTGTGTCTTTGCGATCTCCTCACGTGTCAGCCCATCATCATCTTTGCATTTCAGTGCCCAGTCAGTATCTCTGTATCACAACTTAACTGGCCAGAAGCTGTCTGTGTTGCCGATCCTGGCAGCCCTGTGTAATGACTTTGCTCCCTCGATTATTTTCATCCAACAAAAATTACTTGTTCTCTCTGATGTTGAAGTCTGGTGCCCCTTAGTCTCCAGAGCAGTGGTTTCCAAAGTGTGAGCTCTGAAACCAGCAGCAGCGTCACTTGAAAATTTGTTAGAAATGCAAATTCCTGTGTCCCGCCCTAGAACTAATGAATCAGAACCTTGGGGGTTGGGGCCCAGAAGTCTGTGTCTTTACAAACTGTCAGCGTGACCCTGAGGTGCTCAAGTTTGGGAACTGACTGAATTAGAAAGAACTGCGGGATGTTAGATGTGGAAGGGACTGCAGGACTCTAAACACGGCAGGAACCTTCCCCTGTGATGATCACCTCGCCATCACCTGGCTGAGTGACTCGCCACCCTGGCTGCATGTCAGAATCACCTGGCAGCTTTCAACAACAATGACTGTTTGGGTCTCCCCTGAAGATTCTGATTTAATTGGCCTGGAGTGTAGCCGGGGCATTGGGATATGTTCTAATCTCCCAAGTGGTTGTAATGTACACCCCGAGCTGGGACCCACTGATGAAGATCAGCATGCCAAGAAACCTGGGGACTCTGACAATCCCAGGGGCCTGAGCATCTGTAGGTTGGAAAAGGGCCTCGTCAATGATATACAGGGGAGACTGAGAGTCACACTTCAAGTTTAGTGGCCCGCTTGATAGGTGAGGAAATGTGGAACACTTTTCCCAATAGTCATGCTCGGGCATCAGTGTTGGCTGATGTTCACATTGCACTGGGCACTTAGATTTCAACTGGGGACATCTCAGTTAAGGCTGGAGAAGACCATCTGGGGTGGGAATCCTGGACCCTTTGGCCATTGGAGATACCTGGGGACCTGGGTCAACCCACGGGAGGGTGGGGAAACGGAAGTGCCTTTCCCTCCTTTGCCACCATCCCTGCCCCAAATTGCCCCAGAGAAGCCCTTCTGAAGTGTTGTCCTGGCAGCGAGGGGCAGAAGTCCCCAAACACGCACTAGAATTGTCATTGAACCATATATATTTTTTAAATCCTCACCCAAAGATATTTTTCCATTGATTTTTTAGAGAGAATGGAAGGGAGGGGGAGAGACACTGAGAGAAAAGCATCCGCGTGAGAGAGACATATCGATAGGTTGTCTTCCAACCAGGCCTGGGACCAGGCCTGCAACTGAGGTACGTGCCCTTGACCTGAATTGAACCTGAGACCCTTTAGTCCCCAGGCCAATGATCTATCCAGTGAGCCAAACCAGTCAGGGCCAATTTGTATGTCTTAATCCCTTTAACTTTTTCACCCATCCTCACAACACCCCTCCCATCCAGCAACCATCAAAATGTTCTTTGTATCCGAGTCTGTTTCTGCTCTACTTGTTCATTTATTTTACTTTTTTAGATTCAATTGTTGACAGATACGTATTTATTGTCATTTTTTGTTCATTATTTTTTTTCTTCTTTTTCTTAAAGAAGACCATTTAATATTTCATGTAATATTTGTTTTGAGATGATGAACTACTTT
>NW_006300048.1:5617444-5632750 GCF_000327345.1 Myotis davidii | reverse complement strand
GGGGCTCAGTGGTTGAGCATCGACCTAGGAACCAGGAGGTCTCAGGGCACATGTCTGGGTTGTGGGTTCAATCCCCAGTATGAGGAGTGCAGGAAGCAGCTCATCAATGATTTTCTCTCATCATTGATGTTTCTCTATCTCTTTCTCCCTCTCCCTTCCTCTCTGAAATCAATTTAAAAATATATATACATTCAGGGTATATAAAAGATGTCCTTAAGACAAAACCATCCCAGCCTCAACACTTACTAGCTCTGTGACCTTGAACATGTCAGCCTATCTGGGCTTCTGCTCCCATATCTCTGTAACAGAGAGAATGCTACTGCCTTCATCCTAGGGCTCCCGAGAGGATTAAGTGGTTACTGTGGGTTTTAAAGTACTCAGTGTCTGGCATGCAATAAGCAATATGTGAATGTTTAATGTTTTATTACCATTATATATTTAAAGTCATTAACTAAATGTTACTAATAAGTAGTTCCTTAATGAAGGAGGGGCGTTTCCAGAATGTGGGACTTTTGGGGCTAACACTGGGGTAGCCCCAAGCCGCCGGGCATGAGTTTTTCCCTGTCTTCAGCCTGTAGCCACTGGGCCCTCACGTCTTGGTGTGGCCGTGTGGTGTGGCAGCCTGCTCTATTTATTCCTTGGTTCTGAGATAGCCATGTCCCTGGCAGAGACTGTCCGGCAGAGCAGGAGAGGGTCAAGTTCATCAGAACAGAATTGCATGAATTGAATAAGTGAAGACTGGCCTCAGAAAGTACATAGTGGGACGACCGCAATGTCCTATTTAATTATATAGCTGCCGCATAGGCCCCTTGCCTGCTCTGAGTTTCCGTTTTCTTATTTGGTTCAATGGCAATAATATAGTGTTTATTGCGCGGGGCCAATGGAAAGACTGGTCCGGACAGCACAGGGAGAAGCGGTATCTGTGACTCTGTTTGGTGCCCTGTGTGCAAAGTAGGCAGAAGTCCTACCTTACAGGCCCGCTTGCTCAGTGTTTGACCTTTGGCAAGTTTGATTCATAGCTATTACATATTTGGGACATGTTAAAGAGGTAATAATTGTATTACTTATATCCTATAAGTCATAAAGCATTACCTTTTCTGTTTATGGCCAGGAATAGGATTATCTCATCCTAAAGCACTAAAATGCCTAAGAAACCAAAGCATATACTTGAGTGAAAACCTCAAGAAGATGTTGAATAATCCGTAATTTAAAATTTGTCTCTACTTATACTTTATAAAAAAATACACTTCTTAATTTGGTAATAAAAGGACACAAAACATGTTTAATGTTATTTAAAGACAAAAGAACCTGGGGCTAGCTTTGTCATTTTTCTCTTCTACCACATCAATGCCCATTTCTTGGGATATAACATTACTGATGCTCTGTTCCAAGGACGCACTCTCTGTGAGGGTGGCCGTGACGAGCTACTGTAGGACAGCTGCAGGCTTCACCTGGGCACTCTGGTAATGGAGTGGCAGGACTTAGCCCGGCCTGGGAGCTGCAGTGCCCAGGTCCTCCAAGCACAGTCCTAGAGCAGCAGCCCATGGGAGTTTGCTAGAAATGTAGACTTTCAGTTCAATTCCAGACCTCCTGAACCACAATCTGCATTTTTACAAGATCCTTGGATGAATATGGGCATCTGAGGAGCATGGCTGTGTATGGTAGAAGACATGAGTTAAAAATAGTAGGCCTATGGTGACTGTAGTTAACAGTACTCTAGTGTATATTTCAAAATTGCTGAGTAGACCTTAAAAGTTTTTATTACAAGGAAAAAAATTGTAGCTATGTGTGGTGATGAATGTTAACTAGACTTATTGTGGTCATCGTTCAACAATATACACAAATATTGAATCATTGTATTGTACACCTGAAACTAATATAATGTCGATCCTATATAATAAAAGCCCAATATGCTAAGTGTCTGGTTGTCTAGTCAACTGTTCAACCAATCAAAGTAATATGCTAATGATATGCTAAGGCCGCTCAACTGCTCGCTATGACATGCACTGACCACTAGGGGGCAGACACTCCAACCGGTAGGTTAGCTTGCTGCTGGGGTCTGGCTGATCAGGACTGAGTGGGATAGACCAGACATGCCCTTGAGCCCTCCCGCAGTCCCTCTCTGGTGGCCAACCTTCCACATTCCTCCCGGCCCTGATCATGCACCGGTGGGGTCCCTCTGCCTGGCCTGCACCCTCTCCCAATCTGGGATCCCTCAGGGGATGTCAGAGAGCAAGTTTTGGCCTGATCCCACAGGCCAGGCTGAGGGACCCCACTGGTGCACAAATTCATGCACCAGGCCTCTAGTATCTCAATAAAAATATTTGAAAACAAATAAACAAAGAGCCAAGTGTGTACTTTCCACTTTACCTGTCCACTACAGAACCTATAATTTGGGTGTTTTCCATTCATTTCAGCCTATTTCATTTTGTGCTTGGTCCCTCAGATGTTGAATTGCAGTGGTTCTCAACCTGTGGGTCACGACCCCTGAAAATACATCCTGCATATCAGATATTTACATTACGATAATAAAAGTAGCAAAATTACAGTTATGAAGTAGCAACGAAAATAATTTTATGGTTGGGGGTCACCACAACATGAAGAACTGTATTAAAGGGTCACAGCATTAGGAAGGTTGAGAAGGCTCCCGCCACCGCTGCTGCACTCACCAGCTGTGAGCCTGACTTCTGGCTGAGCAGCACTCCCCCTAATATAATATGGGAGTGCACTGACCACCAGGGGGCAGCTCCTGTATTGAGCGTCTGCCCCCTGGTGGTCAATGTGCATCATAGTGACCGGTTGTTCTGCCATTCAGTCTATTTGCATATTACACTTTTATTACATAGGATTCTTTAAAAAATAATAGCAGGCCTACTCCCATAGTGGTTTAACAGACAATCATTGACCTTGGGTTTGTTTGGTGACTGAAGTCAATGTAGGCTTAGGTTAAGATAAAGTATAAATTATTGGATACCAAGTTGTGTGTTTTTTTTACATTGCTTACCTATCAAATCATGTATGTAGACATATAGGTGGCAGTTATTATTGTAGAAAAACAATTTCTTTTCTTTTTCAATTTTTACTTTATTCCTCTGGAATAGTCTAGCTTCCTATACTGTTGTACATTCTCACATGGAGGACTGACTTTCGCATGTGCAGAGCCCTCCTGGACAGATGTTTTTAGACAGTGGTGAGTGGGAGCTATGTGACCAGTCTAGTCTCTTAAGAAACCTCTATGGGTTTCCTGACACATGTAACATTCGAGTGACTTATTTCAGTGTTTGAAATGCGATCTATTTTTTGTCAATAAAGGAAGCAATGACCTAATGATTAACTTCCTTCATCTTACGATTTTCCATTTTTATTACAATTTTTCTTCTCAGTCTGTATGCATGTGGATTTCTAAGCGTATTTTAATAACTAACTTTACGTAGGCCTGATACACAGCATTCAAGATCAGAACCATAGGATTTTAGATTGAAAGATAAATTTTTTTGCAAATTTATTTTTATTCCAGGCTGATATCAAGGTAGGATCTTTTGCCTTTATTATGGGTATTTAGAGAGAAAACTCCAGTTCTTCATTGCAGAGGTTTTGGAGTTCAGGCATAACCATTAAACAACAAATAGAACATTCTTTTATTTATGGCCAACTTTAATTGTGGGAAGTGTTTATATTTTTTATTACAAAGATAATTATTTAGGTCTTTGTGCCATAATAACATGTTGTATTCTTGCCCCTATGAACAATTGCTAGCAAATCCTTAGCTGATGTCCATTCAGATACAACCTAGTAATTATTTACAAATGTAGCATAACATTCTTCCTGGAACATATTATAATCGTTCCCCCAAGAAATTGCTGCAGGTTTCCTAAAATATTGGAAAGCTCATAATAAATATTTTGTTCAGTAATTGAAATGTACTTCATTACTATTAAAATAGTAAGCAATTGCCCAGGCTGGGTAGCTCAGTTGGTTAGAGCCTTGTCCCACTATACCAAGGATTTGGGTTTAATCCCTGGTCAAGGCAAATACAATAATCAAGAATCAACCAATGAGTGCTTAAATAAGTGGAGCAACAAATTGATGTTTCTCTCTCATCCCCCTTCTTTCTCTCTCTAAAATCAATCAATAAAAAAATAAAATAGTAAGCAATGTGTGAGGAGATTGTAAAACATGTAAACATCAGATACCCAGTTGGACAGGATCAGTGACTATCTACCTTGGCCTTACTTTGTGATCACCTGGGGAATTCAAAGAGATTGATTCTAGATTTCCACCCCCAGAGCTCCTGGTCCAGTGCATCAGCCTTTTTAAACCTTTTGTTTTGAAATTACAGACTCACAGGAAGTTGCAAAGATACAGACAGTCCCCTGTACACTCCACTCCACTTTCCCCATTGGCAACATCTCACCTAACTATAGTCCAACATCAAAACCAAGAAATTGACATTGGAATCATAATGTTAACAAGAAGCCCATAGACCAGTGGTTCTCAACCTTCTGGGCCTTTAAATAAAGTTCCTCATGTTGTGACCCAACCATACAATTATTTTCGTTGCTACTTCAAAACTGTAATGTTGCTACTGTTATGAATCACAATGTAAATTTCTGATATGCAGGATGGTCTTAGGCGACCCCTGTGAAAGTGTCGTTCAACTGCCAAAGGGGTCGCGACCCACAGGTTGAGAACCGCTGCCATAGACGTTATGAAGGTTTCACCAGTAGGAGGATCAGGACGTTCAAAAGGTGTCCAGGTGATTTGACTACATTGCTAGGGTTTGAAACCTCTGCACTGCATGCCATTTAAGGTCCCTTTCAACCATAACACGTGATTCTATACACACACACATACACACACATATACACACATACATGCATGTGTGAACATTTAGACCACATTCACACATATACGTCCTAAACACTGAAAACTTTTAATATTAGACTGTAGGAAAAAATGACTGACATTTAGAAGCAAACTTAAGAGCCAGAAAAGTGCACATCACTGTTGTGCAAAATGTGTCCTGGTTTGGGGCCTCCGTCAAACAAAAGATGTCTACAATACCTGAGAAAGGAGACCAGAGCTATGACACCCAGAGCTAAAGTCTGAGGAATGAGAGGAGAATTCTGTGGGTTTTGAAAATGTCTTTTTAGGTACAATTTCAGTTTTTAAAGTCTGGTAACATGTAAAAAAAAAGAAAAACACCTTATGTACATAATTATGTCTATAAACTTCCCATTATCACGCTTCAAATGCGTGCTAAATGGGAATTTATCTCTTGTTCTTTGTAAATAAATCAGTGTTTCCTTCTGTGCCGAGTAGGAAATTAAACACTGTCCTGGCAAGTTTCCATACCTTTTCTCTTTAAAAAATAGTTGCAATGGGTTTTGGTCAGTTAAGCAGTGGGAGGAATGAATCGAACTCACACATCTTCCTAGGGTCTACTCTCAGGTATTTTAACTGTGAGATTCAATAAGGATGTTTATAACCACACTGGCTTTAAGCGAACCCGGGTCGGATCTCACAGCTTGCCCTCCCTATACAAAAAGGTGACAGCCCCTTATTTGGGATGAAACTTTCATCAAGATAACGGAAAACCCGGCTACAGTGTCTGTGATTTAGTTACTAGGGTTGCCTGTGCAGGCCTTGCCAGATTCCACCTGCTTGCCCCTCCAGCTGCATGGTCTGCATATACTGGCCTCTCCAGGTTTGAGAATTCCTCCCCCAAGAAGCGGGTTATGGCTGATAATTTCACATGCGGGATGGGTGTCTCTTGTTTTCGGAGGCCTCCCTTCCTGTGTGTCTTCCCCCTTTTCAGTGACAGAGCCCCTCTTTTTCCTGATACCTCCCAGGTACTCTGTGTCCCCATGTTACCCGGCCAACTTCCTCTTCTGGCCCCGAGCCTGGATCTCCCAGGAGAATTTTACCTGGATGAGGTCCATGAAGTTACAGAGCACAAAGAATGTTTAAGTCAGAGTTTTGAGAATATCATTTCTACCTAATGTTTTAGAGAGGGGTTCGGGCTTGGAATGACATTTACAGGAGCTCAGGGAGGCCTGGGGAAGACCCTCAAGAGAGTGTGCTGGAGCCTTGAGTGTTCACCCCAAGGGGAAGGCTGAGGGAATCTCTAGACCTGGACTGGGCAGCTCTCCTGCTCTGGGTCTAGGCCCCTGAAATTGGCCCAAGAGGAGAAGGAGAATGTGAGGGGAGGGGAGGAAAGGCGCCATTCTCAGAGCTTTGGGTACAAATAATCATTTCCTTCTCTTTTCCCACCCATTGATCCATCATTTTTTACTTAAAGCTGTGAAGTTATAGTATCCTTGATAAAGTCATTGGGACACATTGATTATTGTATATTAGCTGGATTAAGACCACAGGATTTGCCAGTCTTTGCTTTCAGTAGGAGCCTACTCTCTGGAGAATGCCTTTTAAGGTATACCTTACTATGTACCTTTATGCCCAGGTTTATGCTTACGGGGGCCTGTGGACATCCAACTATGATCTGAGATGGGTGACATTATTTTAAAGCAAAGGGTCATTGATTGACAGCCAACTACTACGTGCCTGACCCTTTCTGGAAGCCAGCATTAAATAGGGGGAGGAGATGAAAAACAAAGAACCCTCCAAGTACACGGAGTTCCCGAGGACATGGGAAGGGCAGCCTGGAGCGCTGGCTGCCACAGAAAAATGCCACTCTTCTCAATTTCCCGGCCTCCCACCCATCCCCTCCTAATTAGAA
Organism: Myotis davidii; assembly: GCF_000327345.1. Classification (NCBI taxonomy): domain Eukaryota; kingdom Metazoa; phylum Chordata; class Mammalia; order Chiroptera; family Vespertilionidae; genus Myotis; species Myotis davidii. The sequence goes on along the minus strand of NW_006300048.1, from coordinate 5,626,011 downwards.
AATAAACAAAAACAATGTGCACCATCAGCTCCCTGGGCCATGGCGTCCGCACGCAGGTGTATTTTGTTTTGTTCATCCATCATCGCCGGAGGTATTTGTTATCTGGGTCCCACTGTATTTTCCTGTCCGTGAGCTGGCCTGTTTTGCCAGCTTGGCGGTGTGTGCTGTTTACGAGAGAAGCTATTCAATTTCTCACCCTTGTTTCTCGTGAGCGCTGCAGCAAGAAGATAAAGTCTCGTGGAGTGTGGAGCATGGGGATGTGAGAGATTTTCAAGGACACGGCTTCTTTCAAATCCCTGCTGTGGAATTTCAGATGAGCGTCTGAAATGCAGCATCCACACTGGCTGCCCTTGTTGGATTCGGCCATAACAAGACATGTTCTGGGCTGAGACATTCTGACTAGGATGCTAGATTGTTAACAGGTTACATGCTGCATTAAAACTCGGATAGCACAAAGAATGCCTGAAAGGGAACAGAAAACTTTGGCTGAGCGATTGTCACATGCCAGAAGGATGCTAGCGCTGGGAACAGCTGACAGTAGCTAGCAAGGGTGTAAGAATAAGAGTTTGGGGGGACACAGCTTGGTGGAAGTCCTGGCCCCACTTACCAGTCCATCAACTCTGGTGAAGTTACTTAACACCTGTGTTTGACCTGGTACTTGCACCGCTGGGAACTGATCCTACAGGTAGAAGAATAGGAGATGCCCACCGAGGGCCAGGCCCTTTCTGGGCATGTTATACACGTTAGCTCGTTAAAGGCTCACACAACTCTGAGAGGTAATGCTCTTGCTCTCCACAGTAAACTGAGGCACAGAGTGGATGGCCCGCCCAGGCTGAGTTAGTTGGCACTCATGAGAGGCAGCGTGGAACACGGTCAAGTGCATGGAGTCTAGGGCCGGACTTTGTGGGTTCCACCCCAGTCCTGCTGTTAGGTAGCTAAGGCTACCATAGTGTTTGCTACGTAAAAACTCCCACGTGGTGTTTTACTCTGAGGGAAGTAGGATCTTTTCTGATGTCACTGATGCATGCTCTGTCTGCGGATTTCAAAGTAATTTCTGTTTGCAGAAACAGGAGCCATTCCACTCAATTCCTATAGCAGCAGTGTATCCTATAAATCCTCTTGGGTGGTTTTGCTCAGCCCACAGTTTGCCTCAGCATGGAAAGAATTAGATCAGTTTTACCATGCCTATTTTGGGGATCTAGACTCAACTGCCCAGAAGTAATGTAATTTATATCAAGCAGCTCACCTCAAATGCTATGTCTCTGGGATCACTTGCTCCCCTCCTACTCCACAGCTGTGGCTTTGTGTGCCCCAGACCCGGGGGGATCTGCCTTCATCATGCCACAGCTGTCTCCATCTCAGCCCCTCTCCAGACAACCCTGTGAGCCTGCTCACCCGCTCATCAGCTGAGCAACAACCTTTAACATCAGCCATCGCTCTGGTAGAGAATTTAGAAGTGTGGACACACATTACAATAGTCTTCGGTGTTATCCAATATCATACTTTTCTCCAATTTCTAGCTCTCTCATTCATTCATTCATTCATTCATCCGTTCATTGGACAAATATTTATTGAAAAGCTACAATGTGCCTGCCATACACTATGGTAGATGCTGGGGAAACAAAGGTGAATGTGTGACTATCAGTGTTCCTGACCTCATAGATCTAACATTTTAATAGAGAAGCCAATACAAAAGTAAACACATTTATAATACAGTGGTGTTAATAAGTGCTATTGGGGAAAAGAAAGCAGGGTAAAGTGTTAGGGAGTGGACAGGTGCTATGTTAGAATAGTAAGGAAAGGCCACCGTGAAGAGGTGACATTTGAAATCGGACCTGAATGAAACAAAGGAGAGAGTCATGTGAAGATAAGGAAGAACTTTCCAACCAAACCAACAGCAGTGCAAAGGCCCTGGGGCAGGAGGGTGCTTGATGGGTTAAAGCAGCAACAAAAACATCTGCATGGTTGTTACATGGCAAAGGAGAAGGAGAGCAATGGAAAATAAGGTCAGGTGGGGGCCATGACCAGAGGAAATAGGTTCTTATAGACCAGTGGTTCTCAACCTTCCTAATGCTGCGATCCTTTAATACAGTTCCTCATGTTGTGGTGACCCCCAATTTCATTGTTACAAATTGAACATAATTAAAACATAGTGATTAATCACAAAAACAATATGTAATTATATATGTGTTTTCCGATGGTCTTAGGCAGCCCCTGTGAAAGGGTCATTCGACCCCCAAAGGGGTCGCGACCCACAGGTCGAGAACCGCTGTTATAGACCATGATGAAGATCTGGGATTTTGCTCTCAGCATAACATGTCACTGGAAGGTGAGAACAGGGAATGACACGAACTGAATGACTTTTTAAAAGTTTGATCATTTTGGCTTCTGTGTGGGAATAGACTGTGGAACCAGAAGGGAAGCCAGGAGACTAATCAGGAGACTCCAGGTGAGAGAAGATGACTGTTTGAATTAGGGATGGAAGTGGCAAGCATGGTCAGATTTGAGGTGGACTTTGACAGTTTGGTCAACAGGATTTCAAAGAGGTTTGATGTGGATGAGAAAGGGAGAGAGGAATGACTTTGGGGTGAACAATGTTGTCTTTCTCTGAGATGGACATTTGTGTATCAACTTACGTTTTCTGTGCATATCTTTCTCACACACCAGATCTAAAATTCCTTGGACCAGAAATCCTTAGTTATTCTGTTCTCTTCTCTTTTTCTCTCCTTAATAGTGACTCCCCTGGTACTTTGCACATAGTAAGTGCACAATAAAAGTGGTGAAACAAGTAAATATGTTTGTGAATACATTGTCTCTAAATTTTAGTATTTGTTCTGGATTTGCTCTATGGTTTGCGGGAAATGGTTTGTTTTCTGACTCATTTCCTATTATGAAATAAGATTCATCATATTTGCCTTGGTAACATTAAGTGCAGTGTCAATATACATAATGGTGGCTGGCACACAATTTGAGGTTAGGCAGTGGAGAATCCTGTTTTCTATGGCAACGCAGAGAGAATCATGGGCATAATTTGGGAAAACTGTCTTACTGAGCAGTTACTTAATATCCTGCATTTCAGACTTGGAGGGTTGATTGTCAGCACTCTCTCCTGTGCCACTGGCAGACACTGCTGATTGAGTGTTCTTCCCTGGGAGGTCTGGAAACGGCTTCAGAATCCTTCTCAGCATAGCACTTCGAGTTGCCATCCCTGCCTGACCCAGTCTGCTGATCTCATGTTGAATAAATGAAAGCCCAGAGATAGTGAAGGACTTTCCCTCAACTACCCAAGCAGTTGGAGGTCCAACCAGAACATGAACCTGAACCCTGACTCCTAGGCCAATGTGCTTTGAAGCAGATGTTGACAGAATGACATGGGCACATGCAGGCAAGATCAGATGTGACCAGAAGGAGCTCTCTTGGCATGTGAAGGGCCCTGAATGAGGTTCCAGAATCAGTGGGGAGGCAGGGAAGCCCCTCAAAACGGGCTTGGAGTAGAAAGGGGTCCCGGAGTTTATTGCTCCAACAGATACTTCCTGCACCACCAGAGAAAAAGTTGACTGTCATCTAGGGTTCTTAATTCACTTTATGACTCTTTAAGGCAGTGGTTCTCAACCTGTGGGTCTCGACCCCTTTGGCGGTCAAACGACCCTTTCTCAGGGGTCGCCTAAGACCATCCTGCATATCAGGTATTTACATTATGATTCATAACAGTAGCAACATTACAGTTATGAAGTAGCAACGAAAATAATTTTATGGCTGGGTCACAACATGAGGAACTGTATTTAAAGGGCCAGAAGGTTGAGAACCACTGCTTTAAGGACAAAGGACATGTACATTAACCTCTTTTATCCACTCAAATCATGGAGGATGTGTTGATCTGACACACCAGTCCTGCCACTGAGGTGGATTTTTTTTTCTACTTTTATGAAATACCTACAAAACCAAAAAGCACTCTCTCATCGCCTACTGAAGCTGGGTTCAGTCACCTCTGATCCATCACAGAACAGCTGTTTAATTTCCTCAACTCAGAAAGTGACACAGACATTATTTCAGGTGTTTTAGCAGAGGCACCATCACTGGGGACCTAGTCCTTGTGGTTGAAAATGATGGATGCTTTGATTTAAATCAGCGTTGTATTCTGCTCAGGCCTTGCAGATAGCTGCCCTCTTCTCCAGGTTCTCAGCAATAAAAGGTCTTGCTCATTTATTCTTCCACAGATTTGATTTACCCGTTAATATGCCAGGAAAGAAATATGCCTTCTGTTTTTTTAAAAGTTTCTATTTAAGAGAGATCTCTCAGTAAATTCACCCAAATTTTAAATGTGAGAGTGATCTTTAAGCCGAACCTGCCATTGAGTGAAACCTGGCCACTTGGGACAATGACTAGTTTTATTTTTTGCCAGAATTCTTTACTAGACCATTAAGCTCTTTATGCAGTTGGTAATTCTCATTTTTTAATGGCTTGCCTTAATTTGAGATTTTAGTGAATTAGAGTATTTTAGATAATGTGGAAGAGTATTATTAAAATCCTGATAGGAAAAATACTCATCTCCTCATAAAATATGTAGAACGTATCCCTTACATTTTTGTTGAGATTGTTAATAGTATACTTTAAAGCATAAAGTCAAACACTTTACATTGGAATTCACAGCTTAAACCAGAATAAATCTTCGGGGCCCACAGGCTGGAGGGCAGTGATTAAATCTGAAGGATTTTCATATACCTGCCAACAATGGCAGGCTCTTGACATTCTGACCTAAAGTGAAAGGCATGGTATTGGGAGGAGCGGGATCCAGACTCTAGGCTCAGTTCTCTCCTTAACTTGATGAATGACCTAAGTACATTATATGTGTCCACCCAGATTGGGAAATTCAATTTCCTCATCTAGAAAACAAAAGCAGAAGACTAATGAATTTTAAAGGTTCTTCAGAGAAATATCAATCTGGGAATTATGGTGTTGCATTATCTAAACATTTTTTAACAACAGATTGGATTCTTTTTTCTATTGTAAAAGTGACACATTTACATTGAAGATGATTCAGGAAATACAGCAAAAGAAAAAAGGAAAACAGAAATTATTGGCAACCCCTCCAATTCAGAGTTAAGCACTACTCATACTTCAGTGCATTTGTTTGTACAATTTTATATGTATATATGTTACATATAATAATGGAATCACACTATAATTTTTTATCTATGTATTTCCCATGGCATCAGTTAGTTCCTTTGAGAGCATACTTTCAATGATCCATAATGCCTCATCCTATAGACCTATAATTTATTTAACTATTCTCTATTAACTGGAAATTTTTCACTGTTTTACCTCTTTTAGTTAAATATTTATCTATGTCTCTGATTATTTCTTTGAAGATATTTCTAAATATGTTACCAGGGATAAATTATGCACATTTATTTTAAAACTTTGGCATCAGGCTTATGATTTGTCAAGTGTTCTGTCCTTCTCAATTTTCTAAAAGACTTTGTGTAAAATTGGCACTTTTTAAATTAATTTTACTCTTCTCTTCAGCATCAGCATTCAAAGCTATATATTTTCCTCTAGACACTGCTTTAGTTATAGTCCACAATTTTTGATATATTGCTTTATTATCATTTGATTTAAAATATTTTTTTAAAATTTTGTTATTTTTTTCTTTGACTGAAGAATTATTCAGAAAAGTCTTGTTTTATTTTCAAATACTTGGAGGTTCCTAGATGTCTTATTTTCATTTATTTCTAATTTAATTTAATTTTCATAAATGACATATTCTGTACCAATGGTTCAAAATTTTTTATCTTACAACCTTTATACTCTTAAAAATTATTGAAGACCTAAAGAGCTTTTATTTGTGTGCATTATATCTGTTTATATTTACCATGGTAGAAATTAAAACAGACATTTTTAAAAAATGTATAAGCCATTTTAAAATAACATTTTAAGGTAAATCATATTTTTATGAAAAACAATTCTATTTTTCATGACAATGAAAAGGTACTGAACAAAGAGAGATTGGTTTATATTTTTGCAAACTTCTTTAATATTTGGCTTAAAAAATGGATTTGCTTTTTTATTCAATCTGTTGTCATGTCAGAAGTCATTTATCCTCTGCAAAACTTCACTGTACACTCAGGAGAGAGTGAGAATGAAAAAGACAAAACAAGTACCTTATGATTTTACTCATATGTGGAATTTATTGAACAAATTGAACTACCAAGCAAAATAGAGACAGACTCACAGATAGCAGGCAGACAGCTCTGGTGGGGGGTAGGTGTTGGGGTTGGGATGGAGGGATTGAACAAAAAAGAAAAGAGAGAATCATGGACAAAGATAATAGTGATATGATTGCAGGGAGAAGGGGATAGGTGGCGGTAGAAGAAGATATAGAGTGATAAGTGCTGATGGAAAAAATAAAATCTATAATAATAAAAGTATAATATGTTAATTAGATCAGACAGCCGAACGACCTTCCAGATGTCCTTCCGGACGAACCTGGGGCTGTGAGGGTCAAGCCCCTTGCACAAATTTTGTGCATCGGGCCTCTAATAAAATAACAAAAAAAAGAAGGCAAATAATCGCTCAATATTTCAAAAATAGTTTTGACCTTGTGAACCTCCTGAAAGGGTCTCAGGGACTCCATGGGCTTGAAGGTTTTGAGAAACGCTGATTTACATGATTTCTGTCCTTCTCAGTATTTTGAGATGTTTTTATAGTCAAGCATGTGGTCTGTCATGATGAATGTTCATGCACATCTGAAAAGAAAATGTATTCTGCAGTTGCTGGGTAGTGTGTTCTATAAATGTCAATTAGGTCAAAGTGGTTTGTAGAGTTGTTCAAATGTTCTTTATCTTACTGATTTTTTAAAAATTTCTATCAGTTTCTGAGAGGGAGGTGTTAAAATATCCTACTGAGATTACATATCTGTATTTCTCTCTTTAGATCTGTGAAATTATGCTTCCGTATTTTGAATTTTTGTTATCAAGTGTATTCATATCTAGGATTGCTACACCATTTTGATTTTAAATGGATAAAATATATATTCCTATATCTGGTCATTCTCTTTGTCCTAAAGTCTACTCTGTGTGGTACTGATATAGATCTCCAAGTTTCCAATGTTTTCTGTTTACATGGTTTATATTTTTCTAATATTTTACTTTTAACCAGTTTGTGTCTTTAGATTTAAAATATATTACACACAGAAAGAGAGAGAGAGAGAGAGAGAGAGAGAGAGAGAGAGATTGATTCCTGCATTCTTGTTTTTTATCCAGTCTGATGTTTGCCTTTTACTTAATGTGTTTACAATCCATTTATATTTAAAGCAATTATCAATATGGTTTCAATTAAGTCTGCCATCTTGACATTTAATTTTTATTTGTTTCATCTGGTTTATGTTTCTCTGTCCTGCTTTTCTGCCTTCTCTTGGGTAAGACAATTGTGTTTCCTTTTAGTATTCTGTTTGATTCTCTTCTGTGTTCTTTTCAGTTAGTCTTGCTTGTATTGTTTTTAATGGTTGCTCTAGCTTAAAGGCTACAATAGGCATCTTGAGTGTATCACAGCTACCTTCAACTAATGTTATATTACTTTATAAAGATCATTACAACAGTATAATTTCTTTCTCACCTACCCAATCTTTTTGCTTTCATTGTTATACTAGAGGCCCAGTGCACAAATTAACTCACAGGTGGGGTCCAGCCAGCCCAGCCCCAATCAGGGAGGAGGACATGGCGGGAGGTTGGCCAGCCAGCCCACCCTGATCAGGGCCCAATCAGGGCTGGGCTGGCTGCGGGGAGGGGCCGCTGGCGATTGGCCAGCCCTGCCCCCAATTGGGGTGGGGGGGCTGATTGGGGGTGGGGTCAGCTATGGGGAGGGGCTGTGGGCAGTGGGCCAGCCAGCCCTGTCCCTGAATGTTGTGTGTGTGGGGGGCAATCAGGGGCCAGTGGCCTTGGGGAGGGGCCATGGGTAATTGGCCAACTGGCCCTGCCCCTGATAAGAGTGGGGGAGCCGATCGGGGGTGGAGCTGGCTAGGTGGAGGGTCTGTGGGCCGATTGGAATGATGGGTGTCCATCAGGGGCAGGGGCAGCCAGGGGGAGGTGGCACAGGCTCTTGGCTGGCTGGCCCTGCACCTGATTGGGGTGGGGGGGCCCATCAGGGACAGGGCTGGCCAGGGGGAGGGGCTGCAGGAGGTTGGTTGGCCAACCCCACCTCCTGATTCGATTCGGCCAGTTCCCTGGCCTCAGTGGGCATCATAGCAACCAGGCATTCTGGTCATTATGGTGTTCTGGTTGCTGGCTTTTTATATATATAAATATCTGGGTAGGCCCAGTGTAATCACAAGAGTCCCTATAAGAAAACAACAACAACAATAAAAAACCAAACCAAAAACAAAACAAGGCAGCAGAATCAGAGGTAGAAGTGATGAGGTCATGGGGCAAGGAGAGTGGGCCACCTCTAGAAACCAGAAAAGACAAGGACATAGATTTTCCCCTAGAGCCTCTGAAGGATTGCAGACAGCCAACCCATTTGGACTCCTGACTTCCAAAACTGTAAAAGGATAAATCTGTGCTGTTTTAAGT
>NW_006300048.1:5614359-5617014 GCF_000327345.1 Myotis davidii | reverse complement strand
CAGGACCAGTTTGGCTCAGTGGATAGAGCGTTGGCCTGCGGACTGAAAGGTCCCAGGTTCGATGCCGGTCGGGGGCGTGTGCCTGGGCTGCGGGCACATCCCCAGTGGGAGATGTGCAGGAGGAGGCTGATCGATGTTTCTCTCTCATCGATGTTTCTAACTCTCTATCTTTCTCCCTTCCTCTCTGTAAAAAATCAATAAAATATATTTTTTTTAAAAAAAGAACCCATTGTGGCCCTCGAGTAAAAAAGTTTGCCCACTCCTGGGTTAGATGAATATTCTACATTTTCATTACCCATTAATCAATTGATGAACATTTATATTGTCTTCAATGGTTGGCTATTATAATGAAGCCACTATAAACACATGCCCACAAGTCTTGTGTCAACCTATCTTCATTTCTTTTGGGTAAATAACTTGTAGTGGAATTTCTAAGTCATATCTTAATTTTATGTTTAGGTTTTTTGTGTGTATTTTTTTTTTAAAGTCTTGTCAAAACAAGGCCACCAAAAATTAGGTTGCCTCCCCAAAAAATGGGGAGAGAGGATTTTATGTTTAGTTTTTTAGAATACTACAAAATGATTTTCCAAAGTGGCTGCCCTATTTCACATTCTCACAAGGAACAGATAAGGATCTACTTTCATATTTGAAAGTCACTTTTTGCTGGATATCTAAATCTAGGTTGATAGTTTAACATTTTTCTTTCTTTAAATATGTAGTTCCATAGTGTTATGGCCACAGTTGTTTCTCATAAGTCAGTTGTCATTTTTATAGCTATTCTTCTGTGTGTAGTATGTGTTTTTCCTCTTCATGTTTTTAATAGTTTCTCTTTAATTTTGAATTTTAGAGTTTAACAATGATGTTTCTAGATGTGGTCATCTCAGAGTTTAATGAGCTTCTTGGATTTATACATTGACATCTTTAATTAATTTGGAGAAAATTTTGGCCATTATCTATTCAGATATTTCTTCTGCATCATTCTCTCCTATATTTGGGACTCTTATTATACATATGTTTGAATACTTTATATTGTCCCACAGATCTTTATTTTAATTTTTGACTGGATAAAGTATTGGCTTTACAGACTTACTGTTTGGTACTTTATGGGATTCTAACCCATTATTCTAGCCCATGTGAAACTCTAAAATTTATTAGGAGTTCATCTGGCTTCTCCTTATACCTGTCTAGTAAATTCTTCTTTTTCCCACTATCACACAAAAGATGAAAGCAGACATGTGTTTATTTTCTCATGAAAAGCGCTCATCACTTTATGGAATTCAGTCCATTTAAGTTTCTCTTTCATCAGCTTTCTGAAGGGGCTTTAAAAGTCTGTGATTGTGTAGTGCATGTGGCTTTTCCTTTTTGAGAGTTGCACAATGGTTTCCTACAACTTTCTATATTTACTATAAATGGAAGTTTTTGTGTGCTTTACTTATTTTTTTAAAGGCTCCTGAATTCCAGAAAGATTGTTCTGAGTCACATTTTTACTAACAGAGTATTGAAACTTCATTTATACTCTACCAAAAATAATAACACCAAACATTTAAATGCACAGCCCAGAGCCATACTTACTGAAGACTTCCTCTTTGGTAAGTTTATTTATGATCCCACCACTGAAATTCTATGTCTCTTTTCGCCTTGCCTTCCATACCATGTGTCCCAAAAACACAGCACAAAGAAAACTCCATCCAAATGCACAATATTTATTATGTGAAACCTTTGTCCTGAGGCTCTTTCTCCTTAACCTATTCTGATGAACTAGCTTGGCTAACCTGAAAAGTAACTTAAAAATCTCTAGACCCCTCATTTTCTTGATCCCAGCACCAATCCTCCATAGAGGGCTTCTTGTTTTTCCTACTCTTGACACCCCAACTCTCTGGAAACAAACAAACAAAAAAAGATAAATCTCAGTGATAGGAAGCATGTGACTTCTCCAAGTTTTGGAAATTTCCAAAGGTATTGACATGCGCAACAGACACCCGCATCCCAAACCCCAGTCTAGAAGGTAGGAATGTGTATAATCAGCCTGACATCTCATACCAGAAACTGCCGTTTAGTGCATTTCCCTGTGGCTTCTTCCCTCTTCCTCTTTACCTTCCTCTGTTCTAGCTTTTGGACTTACCACAAACCCTTCTTAAAAAGGGAGAGCAAATGAAAGAATGCATGGGTAATAAAAGAAGATTTACTTTTTTAGATGCCTTCTTTAGCCCTAAAATGGTTAGAAATATAGAGAAAGTCACTGGATGTTCTTACTTTTAGGGAGGTGGTCATGAAGTACAGGGCATTCATAGTCTGCAGCTCGACAAGGGCCAGCGGCATAAGCGTAATTATATGTCACTTGCATATCATCTGGATTATTTATTTTTTTATTTGAAATATTACCCAGAATGAGTGTGTGTCTGTTATTAACTCACTTGATTAACAACTTATGAATCTTTTCTGATCTTATCCATTTGGCTCTCCAGATCTTTTCACCAGCCCCATTTTCTCCCTGGTCTCTAACCATTATGTATCAAATAAGAATATGACTCCTTGCTCAGGTGCTGATTTAAGATATTCAAATTACATTTAACATGAAAGACGTCCACATTCAAGGATTAAATCCTCTTTCGGTTCTATCTCCATTTGGTTTTTGATTCTTTATAATCTGAATGT
>NW_006300048.1:5558257-5614245 GCF_000327345.1 Myotis davidii | reverse complement strand
CTGAATTTTGTGTTAGGAGAGGGCATACATGATACTGAATTCTTTGAGGTAATGCCGTCTGCTCTGCCAAATAGGATCCCAAACCTCAGGGGCTTACCAGAAAAGAGGTTTATTTCCCACTCCTGTAAAACCCTATTGACAGTGTGATAGGGGAGTAGGCTGAAGGAACTAGGAGGGTGCTCCATGCAGTCACTCAGAGACCTGGGCTGAGAGAGGCTCTGCCGTCTTCAACACTTGGCTCCAGAGATCAGTGTGAAGGAGAGACATGAGGGTCCTGCAGGGAGCGCTATGGGCAAGCCTGAGAGTGCCCCATTTGGTTTTTGATTCTGTATAAATCTGAATGTTGTGTTAAGAGAAGGCATACATGAACACACACAGTACACATGCATGCTGAATTCTTTGAGGTAATGCCGTCTGCTCTGCCAAATAGGATCCCAAACCTCAGGGGCTTACCAGAGAAGAGGTTTATTTCCCACTCCTGTAAAACCCCACTGACAGTGTGATAGGGGAGGAGGATGAAAGATCTAGGAGGGTGCTCCATGCAGTCACTCAGAGACCTGGGCTGAGAGAGGCTCTGCCGTCTTCAACACATGGCTCCAGAGATCAGTGTGAAGGAGAGACACGAGGGTCCTGCAGGGACGCTATGGGCAAGCCTGAGAGTGGCATTCTGTAATTCTGTTCCTAACCCCTTGGTCGGAACTCAGTCACAGACAAGCCTGAGAGTGTCATTCTGTAATTCTGTTCCTACCCCATCGGTCGGAACTCAGTCACAGGGTCACTCTTGAGTTGGTAACCATAGCCCTGGTTGGGAAACCATGTTCCAGAGACAGATTTATACTATGGAAGGAGCACAACCTTCGGTGGACGTTCAGCTATCTCCATACACATAAATATACCTGAGGCTGCGTGGCTGTGCTTCTTAGTTCTTCTATGATAAGTCTCCAGGACTTTTAAAGCTGAGGAGGTAAGGAAAAGGGCAATGGGTCGGAGACTTCATGCTAAGCACGGAGGACTGAAGCTAGTGGAGCTGCTGCCAGAATAGACTCACTTAGAAATAACCCATTCATGAGAAGTGAGGATTGTCTTGCCTTTCAGTCATGCAGTCTTTCATTCATTTATCAGTCATTATCTGAAACCACTGATTAAGTGCTGAGGCTACAGTAAAACATTTAAACCATACAGCAGGTAAGTGCTCTAATGGGTTTATGTGCATCACGGATAGGGAAGTCATATGCATTATTCTAGCGGAGGAGGCTGGCCGTGAGAAATTCCCAGGACAGAGGTCTCCGTGCCCATTGGATTTCTAACATTTTCTTACTACAGTACATCCTCACTTAACATCAATAGGTTTTTTGGAAACTGCAACATTAGGCAAAATGGCATATATCAGAACCAGTTTTACCACGGGCTAAGTGATATAAACAAGAGTTAAGTTGCAAGTGTTGAAGACGACAGAGCCTCTCTTAACCCAGGTCTCTGAGTGACTGCATGGAGCAGCATATTTCTGGTCACAAAGACATCACCTAACTTCTAAATAAAGACCCCAAACACTTCTAATATTAAACATTGAAATAAATGTGAGCTATACACATATTCAAGAAAGAGCAATAAAAACAAGCACGGTAATTATTGTCCAACCAGTTTATTCCAGTTCAGGGTCACGGGGCCAGAGCTCAGGCACCAGGCGGGCACCCACCCCAGACAGGACCCCTTGTCCTTCCATCACAGGGTGCGTCACACCCACCCACGCTCACTCAGACTGAGACCATGTAGATACTCAGGCCATCTAATGGGCACATCTTTGGAAAGGGGAAGGAAACAGGAGTACCAGAGAAAACCCAAGCAGGCAGGGAGAGCATCCGAACTCCACACAGACGTTGGCCCAAGGCTGGGAATCAATTTTGTTTCATCAACATCATAATGAAACAACTTGAATGAATTGATGTTACTGAAGGACTTGCTGTATACTCCTTTGCACGTATGCAGGCCTAGTTCTAACTTTACACTCCACTCTCCAGGACAGGAACATGGTCATATTTCCTTAGTAGAAAGGTCTTTCTGACCACAGATTGTTTGCAGGATGGATTAAAGGGCAGTGAACTTAGAGGCAGGGAGAGTCAGGATGCTAATGCTCTAGCCTTCGCTGGTTCTTTCTTCCTATGGGACAAAATTTAAACTCCTACCCGTAGCTCACAAGCCCTTGCCTGACAGTCTAGCTGCATTTTCCATGGGTTCAAACTCTAATCCCGAACTCTGCTTAACATCAATGGGTTTTTGGAAATCTCTGCAATATTGGTCTACTCATAGTATTTCATACTTCAACACATCATCCCAGGCTCCTGCCTACTCTTCCCATCTCCCTACTTGTCTCTCCCTACTTGTTCCCATCTACCTTTCAATATTCAGCAAAAAGGTCCTTCCTTAGGGAAAGCTTCTCTAAGGCCGCCTCAGAAGACAGAGTCAGAGAGACAGGGCCCTTTGACAACCTCATTGATTCTCTGGCCCACCAGGAAGGAATCAGACATGACTGAGGCTGTGCTGCAAGGTGACTGGGTGGAAGGTGGTGCCACAGTTGAAGCAGAGCACGGGAAGACTAGCAGGCCTGGTGGGACAATTAGAAGTTCAGTTCCAAAATAGTACAGTTGCTTTCCTAGAAGTAATTTTTTTTTTTGCTTCATGAGTTTTAAATTTCAAATATAGAGTAAAACTCATCAAATACTTCCATGTATTTACAACTCAACTGAATAGCTAGACCTTTCTAAAGGAAAGTAAGAAATAGTTGCATAAAAGACCACTATTCATAGATTTGATGCTATTTTCCCCCAGGTTTTAGCATGAAAGCACAGGGTAGGGTGAAAGGAATCATTTGCACAGTCTTGACTAGTCAGAACTAGAACAGGTTTGCAATACTGTTCGCCCCTAATTAATACCTATAAAGACTAGCACCTGTTACCACTGTAAGTCTTAAGCTCAGTTTTTACCTTTACCTTTCCTTTTTGCCTTTTTACGTAAGTGAAGATTCATGATAATAGCTAAAGATCGAAGTGAATGAATGTGGACATGTACCTCACTGTCATGGATGTATAAAACTGATCACAGTTTGTGTTTGACACCTACTTAGCTAAGCTACTTCACATATAGTTACCTCTGTCAATCCAGGCTTGTCTTTAGAGTCTCCTCTCCTCCCACCCTTCCTACCTCCATTTCTCCTTTTTCTGGTACCTCCAACCTGTCTTCCTTCCCATTTGCATTCTGACCATTGCTTTCACAGCCAGTTAATTGTTAAATCCTGAACATCGCATCTCATGGTGTTCCTCATATCCATCCCTTCCCTAATATTACTGCTGCATCTCCATAATCCAACCCCTCAAAGCCTTGAGATTACCAACATTTGCAACCCCTCTCCACTCCAATTCAACCTACTGTGCAGTTTTTTAAAGTAAACTTGATAGACCCCATGCCTTACAGAGTGAAATATACTCATACTAGTAATTGCCCTGGCACTCAAAAATTTTATCTACGTGGCCACAGCTCTCCCTTCTGATCTTATAACTCACCACTGCTTGGCTTAGCTTTGCATTCCAACTCAATGGGCTGTTCGCTGGTCCTTAAACAAGCCTCTTGCTCATAAGACCTTGATTCATCTTAGTTCTACCCAGTGTGCATATCAAATGCCTCCCTCTTTCTTTGAGGCTTTCTAGATTTTGCTGGTGGGTGGGATCTTTCATCTCTTTAAAGAACCCACCCTTGTCACTGGTATCATCTTCTCCTTGGAGATAAGATTTTAAAACCTTAACCATGCCATACCTCCCTCTTGTCCCTGACCAGCCCTCCCCGCTTTCCCTGCCCAGTGTGGCCTTACCCAGTGTGGCCATTGAGTTCTCTCATATTTCTACAATGTCTCTGGCATTGCTCATTGCCTAATTTGGTTCCTTCTTGCCACTGGCTTAGATAATTCTATCAGAAATGCAGCAAGTTGATTTCTACCCTCGTAAAGTTCCTTTGAGATGACAGGTCTCTTGGCTCCTGCCTTTGTTACTTTCCAATCCAGCCTTGACACCACAACTAAAATTCTGTCCGAAGTGCAGACGTGTTCATGTTCTCCCCTCCAGAACGTGCAAGTCTGCACAACAGAGAAGTTCGGCGCTCACACTCTGGAGGCCAGCCAGTGGAATTTGACCTCCCTCCACCACTTCCCAGCTGGCCAACCTTGGGCACATGACTTCCTCATCTCTAACAGCCTGTTGTGAAGTGCACATAGCATACTGCTAATGAATTTTTACAGAGAGACTTCACAAAGTGAGCCCCAAGTACATGATTGTGTGGCAGGATGTTAAATTGCAAGTTTCAGCTGAGATGAGGATAAAATAGCAAATGGGATCTTCCAATCAAAGTTAGGTATCAGGCCAATACACAGATTTTCAAAGCAGGTGGCCAGGAGCGAGTTAGCTAGTTCTAGCGCCTGCAGGACGATGAGTAGGTTGAAGCCAGTGGAGACAGGAAGACCATCTGTGAGGAGCTTTTCTTGATAGAAATCCATCCTGGACTCTGCTGTCACCTCAAGAGGGAGGTCTGGGATGGTGACAGCTCCCTCACCTCAGGTCTAATTGAGGGAGAGAGGAGAGCATCTCCATGGGACAAATTAGAACCCTGAATGTGTGATGGGTGTCCCCTGATGAATGACTTTCTACTTTATTGTCCCTTGTTATTTAACCTAGGGCTGTGTGTGTGTGTGTGTGTGTGTGTGTGTGTGTGTGTGTGTGTTAGCCAGGGCTCTTCTGGTTGGTAGTGACGGCAACACTATCTGAATCAGCTCGGGAGAGAAGGGAGCATTGGTTGGTTTGACACTAGACTATTTAATATAACCAAGGGGAGCACTGAATAAGTGGCCCATGGTTTGTCAGGGTGCCATGGGGCCTCAGGGGTGCCTGGAGATGAGGACACCAGTGCTCCCAGGACTTCCTTGTTTGACTTACTTCCTGTTGATGTCTGAATGTGGCTTTATGATGAAAAATCTTGGCCAGCAACGGTTCCAAGCTTCTGACACCACAGGGAACGGGTGCTCTTGACCCAGTTTGGGTTTGGAAAATCTTTACAAAAACTCTGGCTGTCTCGGCTGGGTCAGGGCTGCCCCCAGACGAGTCCAGCATGGGCGGAGGAGGAGCAGTTCCTAGAGCATTAGCTGCCCAGAAAACAGGTGTGCCTCGCTAACACCCTATCTGTGCTCATCCCTGTAATTTTTCAGTGTATCAGCTTCTTAGGTATAGCACTGCCTGGTATAAAGTGCACTATCCAGTTCAGACGTGGAGGCTGGGAAGGGAAATATGTCTTCCTAAAGGATGGATTGAGGCAGAGAGAAAACCCTGGAGACTGGGGAGGAGGGTGAGACAAAGAAGAAGTGATAACAGCTTCTTTGGGGTGTCACTCAGGGATTGGCCATAAGATATCTGTGGGGCCTCGCAGGTGCTCACTGGGCAGTGGTGGGATGAGGATGGTCCCTGAGTCTGACCAAGGGCACTGCAGCAGCCACTTAGCGCCTGGAGATGAGGACTCCAGTGCTTCTAGGACTTCCTTGTTTGACTTACTTGTTAGCATGGCACTTGTGCAGATGAGGAGCTTGCATTGTGTGTCCCTCCTCCCCTTCCCGGGTCCTTCTCACTTCTTACGGGCCTTTCCTGCCTCCACCTCACTGTCCCCGTGGCCCATTGACCTGAGGCACCTTCATCTGCTCACCCTCCCTTCTCAGGGTCACGCTCCTTTACAGGGACCCATTTGATAGACTTACTTCTGGTCCATGTCCCCAGCAGCTGTATCTCAGAGCAAAAGATTCCACTCATTCAATGATTCATTCCCCCAGCACACACCCATGGAGCTCCCACTGTGCAGGATACACAGTGAAAGGGGCCTTGACCTCCCAGAGCTTGCATTCCAATGGGAGAGACAGAAACTACACAAGCAAATATGTAACATCTGTTAGTGACAAATGCTTGGTAGGAAAATAAAACAGGGCGAGGAGATAGAGAGAAGAGTGCTACTTAGAAGGGCTGACTGGGCAGGCTTCCCTGAGCAGGGGCATTGGAGCAGAGGCTTGAGTGCTGTGGATGAGCGAACCCTGCCTAGATTGGCGAAATGCATTGCAGGCAAGGGAGCACCAAGTGCAAGAGCCTAGGGGTGAGAATGGGTTTGGCATGTGATGACCAGACCTAAGTGAGGTATCAGAAAAGAAGAAAGGCAAAGGGCTCTTACGGAATGAACAGATGATCCACCTTGCTCATAACTAGATTAATGCAAGCTGAAACTCACCGAAGAACATCGGTGGGTGTTTAGGACTTTTTTTTTTAATCCTTACCCAAGGATATGTTTATTTATGAGAGAGAGAGAAAGAGAGAGAGAGAGAGAGTGAGACATAAGAGAGAAACATTAATTAATTGCCTGACTGAGGATCACACCCACAACCTAGGTATGTGCCTTGACTGGGAATCGAACTGGCCACCTTTTGGTGTATGGTACGGTGCTTCAACCACCTGAGCCACCTGTCCAGGGCTCTTTAAGATTTTTTGCTTGCTCAGGTCAGATACAGAATCTGAACTAACTGTAGAAAATATAGTTCACATGTAGAAAGATCCCTAAATGTGCCATACTAAAAAAATGCACATCAAAGCTCAACTGTGGTAACCACATCTCACCCACACCACATGGGCAAAAGTCCGACACATATGGCCACCCTTGCTGTGGGGAGCCACTCTTTCTCAGAAATTGCTGGTGGGGAAGCAAAATGATACAACTCCTATGGAAGAGCATTTGGCTGGATCTAGCAAAATTACATAGACATTTGCCTTTTAACCCAGCAATTCCACTTAAGGAATCTGTCCCTAAAATAAAATGGCAAAATATGAAAAGGCATGAGCAAAGTCTATCAATTGCTGTACTGTTTAATAGCAAAAACTGGAAATGGCCCCCCATCAATAGGGGCCTAAGTGCACAAGCTTAGTAAATCCATGTAGTGGAATACTATACAGTTGGGAAAAAGAATAGGCATATTTCTACATATTAGTATGGAGTCTCTCTATGATCATGTTTTTTAGCAATAAGAGCAAGGCAGAAAACTGACCAAAGGGTGCTATCATTTGTCTAAGAAAAGGAAGGGAAATAATATTCATATATATTTGTTAATATATTTTTAAATGAGAGAATGGATAAACAATAAAGATAAAATAACAACTAATAATAAAAAAATAAAATAAAATAAAATAAATGAGAGACTGGTTAAACAATAAAGATAAAATAACAGTAACTTGTGTGGGAAGTAAGAAAGGAGTGGAGTGTAGGATGCAGGAATAGGAGCTAGATTTCTGTGTAGATTGGTTTTGAGCCATGTCATATTTTTTATAATTATAAAACAAAATTAAATGTAATGGGAAAGGCAGTCCTGTGAGTCAAAATATTTTACTTTTGAAAAAAAGTCAATAAATTTAGAAACATTTTAGCAACAATTGAACCTTTAAAAGTAACTGTTTCTAAAAGTAAACATTTTAGAAACCAAAGAACCTAACTTGGCATCCAGTTGATGGAATTAGAGAAACTATTCCAAATGACTGTAAGACAAAAATTTGTACCCCCTTTATGGGCTACCCAAAGGACAAAACAACAACAACAAACCTGGGGAAAATATCTTAATTGTTCCTGGTAGTATTAATAATGTGATTCTGAGGCTGCTGTGCATACGGTGTGGGATAAGGCAAGGGAGTAATTATGGTAAGGACCATGGTATGTGATGTTTTAAAGCTTTAAAACAATAACCAACCCAGTGCAAAGAGCACCTCTCGCTCTCTAAGTACTAGAGGCCTGCTGCACAAAATTCGTGTAGCGGGGGGCGGGGAGGGGGAATCCCTCAGCCTAGCCTGTGCCCTCTCGAAATCTGGGGCCCCTTAGAAGATGTTGGGCCTAAACCGACAGACTTCCCTCTTGCAATCTGGGATGCTGCAGGCACCAGTGACCATACTTTTCATACAGGTGAAAGGCATCTTGCTGTTGTATGGGCAGCTACATTTTTTACCCTGATTATAGAAAGTAGTACATAACATGATCCTTCTGAGGCAGTAGTGCCATTTTCCCCATCTTATGGGTGGAAAAACTGAAGCAGAGAGAAGTTAAGTAATTGGCTTTGTCACAAGTTATAAGTGTCAAAACCAGGGCTGACCACAAAATGTGCAAGCCTGGCTCTATGCATGTCATCGCTGCATAATCCTGTTTTTTTCAGTGTTAGAGTAGCCTTGCCAGGTTTTAATTTTTAAATCTAAGAGACTGTTCCCAATATATAGGGTATGGTCTCTAGGCCTGGCCGGTGATCAGGGATGATCTGTGGGGCGACCGGTGGGCAGGGCGATCGAAAGGCCTCTGCTGGCACCTGCCTTGGCTGGCAACCTGGTGCCCCCCTCTGGCTGGCCCTGCCCCCCCCCCATTGCCACCGCCACTGCCCATTGCCTCCCTTGGGGGGGCAGATGCTCAATGTGGGAGGCAGCTTCTGCTTTGAGTGTCTGTCTCCTGGTGGTCGTTGAATGTCATAGTGACCGGTCATTCCGCCAGTCATTCCACTGTTCAGTCGATTTGCATATTAGGGTTTTATTATATAGGATATAGATTAGGATATTAAAACATGTTGAAATACTGACTGAATGGAACTAGGCTCTTTGGAGAAATGTCTGATTCCTTATCTAGGGCTAGAAATGGACATGAGTCTGGGACAGCTTGTTATGCCAGAAGGACGATGGGATTGTGTCAAAATATTAGCCAACTTATTAGACTCTCACCAGCCAATGATGGACAATGTAAGCATCACTAGCAAAATTACAATTGGTTTAAAACCATCAAATATGTGTAATAAACTCATAATGACACTTAAAAAATAAAAAAGAAACCCTCAATCATCTTTGAAGGATAATAAAGGAACAGATCATTTTTTAACAAAAAACTGTTAATGAAGGAAAAGAATCAAGTATGTATTTGCCTGTCATATAAAATGTAGCTCAGGGCAACTACATCATAGAGAGAAGTCTTGTTCTATGAATAAATGCAGAAGGAATACCATCATTTTGAAAGAATGAATGCTTTATGAAAGAATGAACCCAGGCCTTGAGCATGAAAGGCTGCTCGTACCACAAAGAAAGACAGTGGCATTACATTCTCCCTGCCTTGATCGATCCTTTAGGAAGACATATTTCCTGCCCCATCCACGTAGGAAGGAATCTTGGTACACCTGAATCTTAGAAGCCTCTGGATCTAACTAGCAGGAGCTACTGGCAATGGAGGGACCGGTGGAATCACACTATCAAGTTCACCAAGAACGTCTAGACTGGGGGAAATGCTAAAGGTCAAATATCACGGCTTCATCATCAGCAAGAAACTACAAGGAAGGGAAAAGAAGAGATGGAGGAGGACCCTGTAGATTAAGAGTTATGAGTGATACCGTAGATTGAATCCCAATGCAAACACACTGTCAAACAAAGCAAGGAAGGGATGGTAGAAGGGGCCCAGGGAGGGGATGGAGAGTAACGAGGACATGGGTAGTATGGGTGGTGAAAAATGTGCAGGATATTTGATGATACTAAGGAATTGTTCTTGCTTTTTTGGTTTTGTGATGATAGGTATTGTGATGTCAAAAGAAGAGCCCTTGTCTTTTAGAGATATATGCTGAAATATTTATAGACAAAATGATATGTTAGACATCTGGTTCAAAATAACTTGACATGAGTGGGAGGGTGGGTGGGGACATGGATCAGGGCTTCTCAATCTTGAACGTGCATCAGATTCACCTGGTGGGCTTGTTCAGTTATAGACACTGATCCCGAGTTTTTTATTTGGTCTTGGGTGTAGCCCAAAGAATTTGCCTTTCTGAGTCCTCAGGAGGTATTGATGCTGCTGGTCTGGGGACCACACTTTGAGACCTAATGGCAGAGAGGAAAGAAGAATAACCCCAAGTTATTCTTGCACCTGGGTAGTGGGTACATGAAAGCTCTCATTATACTATTCTCTCTACGTCTGAACATATTTGAGATTTTCTATAATAGGCATTAAAACAGAGGCAAGTGCCCCAGAAGGACACATAGAGGAAGCAAAGCCTTCAACAACCCATCACTGTAATGGGAACATCTATGCTCATGTAGAACAGACGTGGCTGCCACCTCTGGGTTGAAAGGGGGCACATCTGCTCCTGCCCAGTTGGAGCTGAGAGCACCAGCTCAGCTGTCAGTGCCCTTAGAGGACTGCTGGGCCCGAGGGGCAGGGAAGTGGTCTTTGTCTGAGGGAGGTAGTCTTTGTCTGAAGGGTCTGCATCATGTTGCATCCATTTCCTCAGTGTGGTCAGTCACAGGAAGAGCAGTGGTTTGGATGAATCCTAGGAGTCCCTGGCCATTTCATCTGGGAAGGGTGTTCTTGAGCAGAGAGCTGTGCCAACGGGTTCAGCCGTCAGAGGTGGGGTGATCACTGAACTCAGACGCCCACGTGTCCTCCTACAAGGACCTTCCTGAAACGCCTACATCAGGAGGCGTCTCTGTTGGAGGCCGTCTACTCGCCTGTTAAGATTCATGTAGTTATTCAGTCAGACTTATGAGCGTACCTACTAAGTGTAAGGCACTTTCCAGCCCCTGTGAATACAGCAGGGAACAGGATAGGCAAAAATCCCTGCTTATGTTTGGAGATTAAATTCTAGTTGGGGGAAACAAGCAATAAACCAGAACTATATGAACAGAGTAATTTCAAATAGTGAAAAGTGCTATGAATGAAATTCAAATGAAGATGCTTGGATAGTGATTGATTTTGAGTATGTGTGTGCAGGCATGCGTGCCTGCGTGGGTACACATATTTGAGGTGACCAGGGCAGGATTTCTCCAAGGAGAAGATATCTGAGCTGAAAGCTGGGTGAGAAGAAGGAGCCGGCCACCATGCGGAAATCTGGGTCTTTTCAGACAAAGTCAAAAGCAAGTGCAAAGGTCCTGCGATGAGCTTAGCATTTTTTGGAAATGCCAAGACCAGTGGCTCTGGGGCATGGCGAGGAAAGGGCAAAGTTGGTTATGAGGTGAGATGGGAGAGGAGCCAGGAGCCAGGGTATATATGGCTTTGTAGCCATCAGCCAGGGGGCTTATATACATGCCCTAGATGCCTCCGGGGCTGCCAGTCATCCCCCAGCTATGAGAAGTCCATTTTATCTAGAGAAACAGGACACTTTCTTAAATAGTGAAGCCCCTTAGGGGCTCTGGTCTATAGGAAAAATGAGTGTTTTGTATAGTCAATTGAATTATATATCTAATTTGTTGAACCAACCTATTTAAAAAAACCAATGATTTCATTTCAAAATCACTATATGCTCTTGATGCCTTATAATTCCACCTTAAAAACACTCAAGTTACAATGTGTTTCCCTGTTAAAACACATATTCCTCTGTGATGGGTAATGCTTTGACTTATCAGTCATTTCATGCTAATATAAATGGTTTGAGAGCCGTGTCCTTGAAGATATACTTTTAAAAGGAAAGGCATAAAGTTGGTGTGTTCTTGGGTACAGGAAGGCATCTTCAGGGCAGAAACCAATCAGAAAGGAGAAACTGAGCTGCATCAGTAAAAGGACTGATTTTACGATTTTGAGCTTTGCTCTGCTTCCTGGAGAGACGAATGTCCTCCTGCCAAGACATGATGGCAAGGCTCTCTTTCTTGAAATAACACACGTGTCTTTTAATAGCTCTTTCCTAAATGGAAAGTGTGAAATAATCCACAGAGCCCAGCGATTACAACGCACTGCTCCTGCTGCCTGATGCACCCTGGCCAACCCTGGACACGCACCCGGGACCTCACCTCTGCGGACCAACGTTTTCATGACAATGAAACGCGGTGTCCTGGAGGCAGCTCGAAGAGCTGACGGGAACAGGCCACAGGCTTCGCTCTGCAACTTTGTGTTCGAGGGACTTCATATCGGTTGCTTGACATCAGCCACGATGAGATCATTACACCACGGAAATCGGCAAATGCCACACAGTGGGCTTTTTTCAGACAGCCAATTGTTAAACACCAGCATGCCGCTGCCATGAAACCTTAAAAAGAACACTTTAGCATATGCCGTGGCATATGAAAAAATAGCTGTTTCTTTGTTTTGCCTCTTGAATAGTTGCTGATGGTGTTCAAAATGGTATTCACCTTTATAATTTAGCTATACTTATATGTATATAGACACCATTTACTTTCTCAAAAACTTTGCAGGCATTCCATGGTTGACCAGATAGACACTGAGGGCCCCTCAAGGCTTTGAATCATCTGGCTCTTGCTGTCTTGGCTACCCCTGACTCCAATCAAATTTAGTCATCAATGTGCCCCCCACCCCCAAGTACCCTATTCTTTCTTCTGGACATTTCTAGTCTGGAGGGCTCTCCTCACCCCTTCTCTGCCTCACAAAGGCTTACTCATATTTCAGGATCAGAGCAGAGGTCATGTTCTCCTTGACGCTCCTTTGCCCCAGCTCCCTTCCTTATCCATTGCTCTTTCTCCAGTGCTCCCACCTAATGCTGCCTGTGCCTCTCCGTCACTGCTGCCTCGAGGTACAGGTCTTTGTCTCCATGTCTTATCGCCCCCCCAGGAATGCAAGCCCCTCGAGGATCCTGACTTTTGCTTATTCATCATTTTCTCTTTTATAGCATCTGGTGCAGAGCTTTGCACATAATTACTACTCTGTTAGGGTTAGTTGGATTATCTGCATATATGACTTTGTATTCTCCACAGTTCCCTGGACAACATAGTAATTGACACTCCCCCCCTACACACACACACACAATTTCATCAGTCTACATATTCGTACTGTGGACTGACTTCATTTAGCGTGGGTAATGCCTTATTCAACGGAACACTAGGCTCAAATGGAGTCCAGTGGGCACCAACGACAAAACTTCTACCTTCTGTGTGAAATGTCACCTTTCTCATCTGCATGCCGAGTTGGACCACTTTGTTCAATCATGTGATAGAAAGGCGCCCATCTGTTTCAAATCACTGCGCTCCGGTGGCCGCTGCAGATGTAACTGTATCCTGGTGGGGACAGATCCTGCTGGAACGTCAGCGAGTTCTACTGGTACTTCTCTACCTAATAACGAAATGAAAACGAATCTGATATTTTCCCTTTGCTCACTCCTACTGGGAAAGAAGGCTATTTCTGTTCTGTTGTTTCATTCATTAAGCAGTTTCTGCCTTCTCGTGCCAGACGCTCTGCTAAAGGCTCAAGATAGAAAGGCGAATTACCCACAGCCCTGCCCTTCAGGGACTCACAATCACAAAAAGAGAAAAGGCAATCGGATGCGTTCAAAGTCTCAGGCGAAACAGAGCCCCGAAGCGCTGACAATGACCCACATCAGTGCGTTGGCCCATTAGATTCTGCCATCTGTCCCCGCAGGAGGCGTTTGCTGTAACTCCTCCATGGGCCGCTTTTGGTTTGAATGACCTTGGAGACAGCCTGAAATCCCGAGCTCAGGAGGGTGCTTTTAGAGTTACTGGTCCGCACTTATGTGCTTCAAATAGAATTTCACAAACCTCCAATTATCTCCTCTTACCAGGCTGCCTAAATGACTGACGACTTAGCTCTCTAGTCCCTCCAAGAATGGATTTCTATTCAGCCGGTGCCCGCGATGCATTAGGATGCCCAGAACATGTGTGGCTGCTCCGAGCAGCCCAGGGCAATTAACAGAAGGCACGCAATTTGCAAAACGCCTCAACTTCCTGCTTGTCTCTGAGGCAGAAAATTGTCACACCTTCATCTCAGGAGGCTCATCTGCAGAATTATCCCCCCCCCCGACACACCCCCTCCCACAAACAGAGCCTCTGGTGTCAGCTTCTCCTCCCTGCTTTTTGCAAACATAAGCACTCGGCTGAAACAACAGCTATGACTCAGTTCCTAGCCAGCGCTGCCTGAATTGATTTAGTCTGAGTTCAGATTTAGCACCTAATCATGTTCAATTTGCTCCACTGCACTGCCTAGAGATAAAAGGCATGGGGGAAAAAATAGCTTCAGCTTGTGTCAGTCTTTGTGGTGATGTCATTGCCATGAGAAAGCCGGCCCTTCCTTACTCGGCTGAGCTGCCTCAGAGGCGGCGGGCTGTGTGCGTGCAGCCAGTGGGCTCCAGGTGCCGAGCTCCGCCGTGTCCAGGGCAAGGCAGCACCGGGTGGGCCACGGCAGCATCCACCTGGAGGCTCTGCCCATCACCCTGTCACGCAGGACACCGAGGCTGCCTAACTCTTTTGAAAATCAGGAGGGGGAATGCCAGCCCCTAGCATGGACTGTGATGTTTCCACTCTGGTCGCCTGCCTGGTGGATGTGGAGGTCTTTACCAATCAGGAGGTGAAGGTATGCACCTGCAATCTTATTTTGCATGATTGCTGCTCCTGAAGCTGCTGGGCAGAGCCTCTTTGGCTTAAGGAAACATGACTTTGTTTAGTAGTTCGCAGCTCACGGTGTGTGCTAGAAATGCATGTGGTGAGTGCCCGGCTGTATGAATTAGAATAAGTTAGAAGGGGGACCAGCACATTCATTTTGACTGTGATAAGGTTGACCATTGTCTGTTGTTGTTTTTTTCTGGCCTTTTCTACTTGGCGATTTCAAAGTAGACATGTTTTTGTAGTTTCATATCTGTGTCAATAAGGAGAATTGTCAGTGCTTCATGTTCAGAGGGGTTTTGACTCAGTGATTAAAGGAAGACAGTGCACATGATAAACCTCCCACCCAGGACACGCTGCTCGTGGGACAGTAACCACTTCATGGCCTATCACTTACCGATGCCACGGTGTGGTCTGCAAATTGAACAAAAGCTGTTCTAAGAAGGGCAGTTTCAATCTCCAGCTCTCTGGAAATCGAAGTTGGAGAGCAGCTGCCTACATTTTTATTTTTGTCAAGCAAAGGAGTCATTTCCCTGAGCAGTGGTGCAAAAGAAAGTTTAGGCATAAATAAACGTTGCATCTACTTAGAATTCCACGGCACTGGTTCCCACTGATTATCTGCAGGAATTGCTTAATTGTCATGGGTGATTGTCCCCTGGTGATAGCCATTCTCTTTTATTTCCCATTTTGTTGTATAGTATGAAAAAGGCTCTGCGCTTGTAAAATGGGATTTTTAATTTATTCTCTCATATTTAATGTATGAATGAGCAGGAGCTTCTTATTTACACAGTTTACACACACAAACACACACACACACACACACACGCGCGCGCGCGTCGGTTGCTCATTGTGTGATAGGAGGAAGAAAGGGGAATTACATTGCATAATCATTTTCCATCCTTGCCTTGGTCTTTATTTAAAGGAAGACCTTGAATTCTTTACTGTTCCGTGTGCAGCTGACACCCTGGTCCATCCCAGGTGGGGATTTATATGTTCGCTAGCATAACGCATGGCTCTGTCATTCAAGATTGGGGTTTTGGACGTGCTTTTGAAATGGATTCAGAAATCTGATTTGCTGTTTCTGCATATTTTAAATGGGTGGCCCTGCACTTACCAACTCTCATACTGGTGCTATAGAAGTGTCTACCACCTGTCATATTGAGGTCAGAAGATTAGAATATAATGAATTGGTGCTGCCTATGGATGCATTGGGAATGGAAACAGGCATGCAAAGACTCAGAGTCCTTCCAGGTGTACCTGCCATACGCACCCAGAGGTGACAGCAGTCATCAGAGCCCCTCCGGTTTAGCACCAGTTTCAAGTTTGGTGTGGGTAACCAGGTAGAGGTATCTCCCACCCATGCTGGAACAGAACTAAAACCTCCTAACTCTCTTCTGTCCTCCACTGTTCTCTGTTGTTTACATGCTTGCTCTGAAAATGTCTAAACTTTTTTGGTTCAAGAACTAATAATGAGAAAATATTTATTGTGCATATGTAATATGCCAAGCATTCTGCTTACATAGGAAGGAGTTTAAAATATGCTTATATGACATGTATCTGTGAGAGACATAAAAAATTACCACTTGCCCAACATTTCTTAAAGACAGAGAATGCTTGTGGAATTAAAGGGACACAAAATTCTTACAGCTGGTTGTATTTGAGTGGTTGGGGTGGCTTCATGGAGAAAGTGGTATTTGAACTTGATGATGGGTAGATTTTGATCCAGAAAGAGGGAAGGCCTGGGGGATAGGGAGGCATTCCATGTTGCAGTAGAGTGAGTCAATGAATTTGACTGCAGTAGGATCTGAGAGATGGGAGGGGCTGCAGGGGAGGGAAGTGAGTCAGGACCAGATTATGGAGCAACTGATACTGTTCATCAGAAATGTATAAGGTTTTCCGGGAAGATTCCCACCGGAAAGATGACCTTCCTACCAAATAGCCCTAAATCACAATGTTTGTTTCTTCGGGGTGAGCTACTTGATCTTTCTGTGCTTTACTTTTCTCGTCGGTAATGTGGGGAATAATAGTAATTCCTACCTATTTGCCTTCGTATGATTGAAGAAAATTAGACACGTAAAAAAATTAACATAGTACCTGACACATTTATTGTTTAATAAATATTAGCTATTGCCATCATCATCATTGTAATCTTTTAGACATTCTCTGAAGGTGATAGATGACTTTTGCCAGTTTATTGGAAGGCCCTAATTCTGAGATAACAGTGACAATGCAGGACACAGAAGTGTTTTTCCTCCATTCCCCCAAAAACAAACACACACACACACACACACACACACACACACACACTAGCAATTTAGAAAACATGGCCCTTCCTGTCAGATATTTAATCACTTAAGGTAAAACAGTGATGTTATCAAGCTAAGATCCACTCTGTGCTTATTTAAAAAGGAAAAATGAATATAGTAAGGTGGGCCAAAGAGGTTTGTGGAGAAAACCTATGTGCTCCTGGCTCAAAAGTGGGCGTTGCTCATTGTCATGTTCAAATGTGAAATTCTGCCACCAAATCAAGTTTCTCCAAAGGTATAAACTTCATTAATTGCAAATAACAGATACATGGCGGAACCAGAGCAGCTTTCCTCCCAGGCTTCAGCATTTGCTGTCAGAGAGAAGGGAGGCTGCTCTAAGGCGAGGGTTTGACTCACCGGCCTGCATCCAGCGTGCTTCATCTCACTCTCTTTGCAGACCCTTCCTTTCTTTCTATGGGTAGCCCCATGGAAAAGCAACTGCCCCAGGTTAGGCAGCCAGCAGGCACCCTTTGCAGGTGCAGCGACCTATTTGAAGGGGATGGAGGCATGTGCAAAGCCAGTGTCTGATCTCGACTTAGAAACCCTGATATTCAATGGGGGAATCTCAGCGGGTTGCACTGGGGGCCCTTCAGACTCCAGTGTCCTTAATGTTGGCAAAGCTGCTAGAGCAATCGTACTTAAAAAGAAGAAGAAACCAGACAAATGGGGTGCTGCCATATTTGGCTTTCTTCAGAAATTCCATTAGTGGTGTCATGAATCTTGCTGTCTGTTTTATGGCATAAGAGTACACAGAGATGAAGAAATATGAAGCCCTTAATAGAAGAAAAATGATATAATGAGCTGAAGAGTGTGTGTATGTGTGTGTGTGTGTGTGCATATGCACACACGCACAGAGTTGATTTTTTTCCCCCCCGGCATATTTCTGAAAATAGTCCTCCACTACCCCAAGGAGCCAAACCCTTGGGAAAATGAAAAGGACCCAAAGATGGGTAATGGAATTTATATTTCACTTTAGTCCAGTGGTTCTCACACCTGATTTCACTTTGGTATCCCATGGAGAGCTTTAAAAAAATATTGGCGATGCCCAGACCCCACACCCCGAACTTCTGCCTTGGCTGATCTGGATGGAGCCCAGACCTAGGTTATCACATAAAGTCAGCGTCAGGTCTCTGTGAGACACAGATAGGCACGGGCGCCGTCAGTCAATAATCGCCTAGAGTTACCTCCACTTAAACGCCGACCCACATGCCCCAGGTGAAGGCTTGATGTGTGCAGTTTTAGAAGCTGTCAGAGGTGTTGAGGGTCAGCTAACTCTGCTGGATCATAGCACCAAAAAGAAGAGGAAATCAGGCCAGTGGAGTTCTGTCCTATTGTTTCTCTCTAGAAATTCCATTGGCCATGTTTGAATGGATGGCCAGTGGAAACATCTCTGGGGAGGTGACAGTTTATTCAATGCCACTGTTCCAGTGTCATTCTGAAATGAGTGAGAGAACCATGGACAGATCTGAGCGGAAAGCCTTTCAGGAGAGGGAAGAGCAGAAGCAAAGCGCGATGATGTTGTCTTCTTACCCAGCCCCATTTTCAGCTATTTTAATCATTTATTCATTCCGGGACCTAATGAGACTATCACTATCTTATGGCATGTTTTTATTATTTTTTTATAATTTTGAGGATGCTCCTTTTTAGAAATCGTGCTTGACCTAATTCCCTCGCACTATATTTTAAGGTTGTTGGTTTCTGTGGGGAAGGGAGAAATAATAAGCAGCTATTTGTTCTCAGCATAATAATTTTTTATACACTGAAATCTTAGGATTTTTCTTTCTCCTTCTGAAAGCCAAGGCTTTTTGTACGGTGACTCATAGTCCCGCTTTCTCTCCTCTGCCTTTGAGACTTTCTCAGTACCCCCCTAATCCATGTAACATTGGAAAAGCCTCTTAACCGTTCTAGATACGTGATAATCATACTGAGAAAAATACTCGACTGCTTTATATGTTGTTTTCCTTTTCACACAATGGTATGATGTGACTGACTCATAGTCTGTGTCATGCTGCCGTGGGAGTTATGAAAAAAAAAAAAAAAACCCAGCACACTGTGGTCCCTTTGTATAATGGAACCTCTTTATCCTCGGAACCTGGAAATTTCAAATGACTTGCTTTGTTTCGGGGGAGTCACGTGAGGAGAAGGATGGAGCAGAGTTGGTATCATACACCTTGCATTATGATGTGAAGAGAGACAAGTAGGAACTGGGTACTGGGGATTGATTTGAAGAGAAGCTGGTAGGTCTCTGCTAGGAGAGCTGGTTGACCTCCATGCCTATTTCTTATGCTTACTGCAAATGCAGTGCTGGGTGGGGAGAGGCTCTGGCCACCACCATGACTTTATGGCTCTGCAGAACTCTCACGCTCTTTCAGCAAATTCAAATACCAAGTGTTCACTCAGTAACAGAAGCGGTTGAGTTGCATATGATTTAGTTCTCAAAAATTGAAACCCACTTAGAGAGATTCATGGCAACTTTTAGGAACCACAATGTAACAGAAACCCTCATTCTCTATTCAGTGGCTGTGATAGTAAATCATATCTGTTACATATCTCCAGACCATGTTTAGTATCTGAAAACCAAGAGGGAGCATGCGGGAACATGTTACACATGCTAACAAACACTTGCTCTTTCTCTGACAATAAAATAGACCAGAATTGAGGCAATTTTGAAAATAAATGAATTATACAAAACTGGATAATAAAATGAATTATACAAAACTGGATGTTACCATTCTTAAATGTGCAATACAGGACAATTTTCTTGCTACTGACAGTTGTGACCTTGAACTTGAGTGTCAGATTTACTTAAAAACCACCACAACAAAACAGCATCTTCATTAACATTGTTGTCCTAAAGAAACAGATTTTAATGTAAAACTAAGAGAGTTCTATTTATATCCTCAGTGATTCTATTCAAGTACCACTATCAATAATTTATAATGGGCTTTTTAGTACTTTCTAATGAGGCTTAGAACAGACAAAGAAGAAAGGATATGATAGCTTAAACATGATCATTTGACATGTTTGGGTTGTAAGCTCAACAGGCATTGCATCTTTGTGGTCAACAGCCCAAGTTCCCAAGGAGGTCTGACACTCTCCAACCCGTGCCTGACCCAGAATGTCTTTATGTAAAGGGACAATTTCTCTATGCATTCTTTAGATAAAGGGAATGTAGCCTTTCCCAGCTGTAATCTAAGCTGATTCCAAAATGCAGTATAAAAAACATTGAGATCATTTAATGAGGATTTCAAGCAGATGAAAAGTTACAGACACTCCACTTCATCTAGAATGGAGAATTTATTTTAAAAGTATTGGAGAATAAAATAACCACCAAGTCATACCTGCCCTAGAAAATATTCACTATATGTTCTTTCATATCCTCTTTCAGGGCAACTGTATCAAGAGGGAAATATATATATGAAAATGTATGTATGTATATACTGTATTTCCCCTTTTCCCTGCATGGTCATGGAAGGTTTTTTTTTTTTCTGTTTAGCTCTGGCCTATCCAACTAGCTATTAGAAACTGTGGCTGTTGATCATCTAAGAGATTTAAAGCCTGGAGAAGTTTCCTGGTAAAATAATTGAACAGAAGCCTAAACTATTGCTAAACAATTCCTTCAGTGGGGAAATACTAAGACATTCATGGCCTCTTTTTATTGTTAAAATACTCTATATCCTTAGAGTCTAGTAACATAATTACTCTCTCCCAGAATCTAACATGCGAGCTCCGAACTGTGAACACTTTTTAAAGGCTTTTGAAAAGATCTCACCTTTGAGCTTCCAGAAAGGTGACTTTAGCAGACCTATCCTTCACCTGCTCAATTGGACTGTGGACCAGCTATCATCCCCATCTCCCCTCAGAATGATCTTCCTTAATATTCTACTTGTCCCAACAATGAGGTAGTTTTCTGCTTAGTTGTAAGATCCCTCCCCCAATCTCTGGTGGTTCTATAAGAATATGTGAGCAGTGTTCATGTTGGGCCCCAAAGATTTAACTTTGGAGGGGGGGTTACTAAATTAAGCATCAAACCATCTCCCATTATGACAAATAAAAATCCCTAGAGATGTTCAGCTCTATGGATCAATAGTATATAATGTCAAGATGGGCAATTTAAAAGATTCTAACAACTCTTTCCATTTACTAAATAGTTTCAAGTGCCAGTACATGGCACACACCAGGTACTCCCAGTCATCCCCATAGCAGCCCAAGGCATCTGTTTATCTGTCCCTTTATACACAGGTTCCTGAACAGAGAAGTTAAACTTTTGCACAAGATTACACAGAAACGGGTCTCAAACTGTGGTCTGCTTCACTCTTGCACTATCAAAATATCCCTAAGGATTCATTAACCAGCTGTTAATCAATTATTCGGCATTCGGGGGGCGGGTGTGTGTGTGTAAATCTTAGAAGATAAGACAATGAGCTCATATATAGTATTAACTGTAGGGTTCAAAACTCTGCTTTTGTCCTCTATTTCTTATCAGAGGTGGGAGAACTATTACATAAATCAGTCATTGAAATCATTTAATTTTTCTCAATAAACCTAGCATGTGGCAGTTCTAGACATAGCATCTGTTTGGGATTTTGTTTTAAAATTTGTCTCAAATTTTAATTATGCCATCGAGTTGGAAAACAAAAAGTCTTCTAGAAAACCCGGGGCTCACCAGCAGACTGAGAACCCCGCTCTGAGAGCACCTCCACCTGGTCCCAGTGTCCCTGAACTTTGACCGCTGACTTGGTGAGCGGTGATCTATGAAGAACTGTGGAGCAGTGGTAGGGAAACTGTTAATGAGCATGATAATGATAGTGCTCTCCATATTCTACAAAACTCAGCTTTCTCACAGGAGATCTCCAAAGTGGACAAGATCTCACAATTCGTAAGGGGAAAGTTGGGCTGGGATCTGTTCATGCCACGACACACACCTCTTGGTGTATTATTATAGCCTGCATCAGTGGTTCGTCTGAGAGGACTGATTTCACCCTCTGTGACTTCGCTGTGCCTTTAGCTATTGACTAAGACAATCATCTCAGGCCACCTTTCCTGGAACAGGATATGCAAGCCATGAGCAAACTTAATAATAGCAATAATGTATTGAGCACTTACTATTTGCCAGGCACTATGCAAAGTGCTTTTATTCATTCATTTATACATCAAATATGTACGGAGTGCCTTCTGTATCCAAGGCCTCACACTAGGCTCTGGAGATGTAGAGATTAAGTCCATTGAATGCAAAGGCCTGTGCTCTGCATTAAGTGGTGCTGCCCTTTATTTCACTCAGTCCCACTTTTCCCAGAAAGGATGATGCTGTCTCGACCTCCAAAGAGGTCTCCTATGCTGATAGGGCATGTGAGAAGGAAGCAGCCCAGCTTCCGAGTTAGACTCTTACCGGAAAGGGGCCTTGGCCCTGAGCGGGTCTGCCTAGGGCCGGCCAGTAGTGTGTGGGTTCTTGACTTTGTGCAGGAAAGATTTCACAACACAAGTCCAGGTGAATTTTAGAAGACATTTATTAAAGCTGGGACAGTGAAACAAGGAAGGGCAGGGGAAAGGGCCTAGGCTGGGCTGCTTTGGCTCACTAAGAAGTCAGAGAAAAGCAGGCAATGGGGACAGGTTTGGATGAGCTGCCACTGCCCACCGCTGCCCTAGTTGCAAGCTTTGTGGGGTCCCTTAGAGTTTAGGAGATGTATGCCTAAGAAGGGGGAAGGAGGAGGTGAAGGGAGGCATGGGTGTGCTCTCTGAAGGGAGAGAGTGCTCACTGGACCTTCATTTTGAGGGGTTTTAAAGGCTAAGTGTTTAGGGGAGGTCTTAGGGGAGGAGCTCAATAGAATATTCATCAGCTTTATGCTGATGTAGCAAAATGAGGATTATTTTCTTAATTCATCTGTCCTTGGGTGTGGTTAGCAAATGGCACTAATTGAATTTCTGCTATCTATTGCCCTGAGTAGGGTGACTTAAGCTATTTACTCTCTGATTGAAGAGGAGTACAAATCATTTATTCTTAAATGTTCCTGGTTTAGGGAAGATAGCACTTACTAGATGGCTGCAAGCTGCTTGGCATCTAGAGTTTTCTAGATGACTGTAAACTGCTGTTTAACTATCTGTCTCAGTTTCCCTATTCTGCTTGTCCTGGCTTACTAGCCTGTCTCACGACATCCTGGTTTAAATTCTCTATTTGCCCAGTTCAAAGCAGGTGGCACCAGAAAATGAGGGGTCTGGATAGACAGGAAGCGTCATCCTCACTCTGCAGCCATGGGGTGGGGGTGGGGGACGGTATAGAGGTGAATCCCCAAGGAAGTTGCTGATGTTGATTGAGTCAATGGGAAGGGAAGCCGCCTGAGTGAACCCCCACCCACCTGGCCAAAACTCTGAGGCTCAGTGGCTTGTATCTCACTCAGAATAAAGCTTAAGTCCTTGCTATGGTCTTCAATGCCCATCAGACCTTGCCCGTCTCATCTTCTCGGTGTATCTCTCCCTCTCACTCAGCTCTAACCACCCTGCTCCCTGAACAGCCAGCACCTCCTTGAACTTGGGATGCTGTACCCTCTGCTCAGAATGCTCCTCCTCCTGGCACCACCCTGGCTTGCTCCTCCTTCATCATAGAGCTGTTCCTTGACTGCTGAATCGAAAATAGCACAGCCTGCTGCTCACTCTACACCCCTCGCCCTGCCTTGATTTCCATCACAGCACAATCACAAGGTGACATAGTCTGTTTATTTATTGGTTCATTGTCTAGTTCCCCCTCCTCATCCCTGAACACAAGCTTCAGGAGATCAGGAGCTTTCCCCTTTTTTACTTCTGAGTTCCTAGAGACTCCAGGCAGTAACACCAAGAAAACGTGTATTAACAAACAAATGATAGGCTCCAATTCTCAGTAACCTTGAACATCCTATTAGACCACTTCCTTTGAAAGAGACTGTCTAGATTCCCAGACCCAAGGCCAGGTTTATATGGCAGGATACAGAGGTTTTAAGGCAAGAAGTCCAATAAGGAAAACAGAGATTGAGCTCAGAAGCCATTTCTTCAAATCCATTTACATCTGCCTCTGAGCACGAATTTTAAATGGGGTTGTAAGCTGCTTTCACCACAGCAATGCTAAACTGTAATTGCAGTACTTTTAATATTGACCTTCACTTCCCATTTCTACTTTAAAACTGTGGAGATAGGTGGAAGTTAGATTAATTACCCAAGCCGAGCTCAATTTCCCTTTTGCTTAATAGGCGTTTTTGCCCTAGAAACTCTGTGTTCTGCCATGCACACTTGCCTCTGACTGTACTAGCTTGTATCCCAAAACTAGTAAACTCTTCTGTGACACTTAAAAAACAAAAACTAAACTGAAAGTCCTACTATTGCATTGCCTGAATGAATACGCAGCAGGTCTGAATTATTAATGAGAGGGATAGTGGATGGTCTATTTTATATTCTCACTTTGTAAGGAAAAGTGCCTAGCAAAATAATACTGCCGTGTAGTGCTCAGCAAAATAACATTCTATATTTAAGTAACACTTCGCATCAACAACAGGCCACGTTGATGCTAGCCTCAGAAGACCTGAACCCTCTTTCAATAGATACTTCCTCATGCCACCCTCCTGATGTAGGTGGGAAGTATTATTCTCTCAATGAGAAATTCAGATTAGAAGTCTCCCCCAAAATGTGTTGGAGTTTGTTCCTTTTGACTTCAGTTTTTTATTGCATAGTTCTTGGAGCTGGAAGCAAGAAGCAACTTGGTTTTGTGGTTTCTTGGAAAACAACTTGGTCTTTGAAAGCAAAACGTCCTGAATTCGCAATACCTCGTATTCATGACTTTTTTCCTATGTACAAAACAATGCTGAAGATTTAGGTTAAGGGCTGTTAGAATGTAGGTGATCAGTAAGTTATCACTGAAGACTGTGTATGGCATTCCTGAGGCACCCCGTCCATTCATTCCATAGTTAACAAACATGGCGGAGCACTTGCTAGATAGTAGGCACTGCTTTAATCCTTGGGATTCATGGATGGAGGCATGCCTCCTGCCCTCAAAAGGTGTGTAGCTGATGGAGGAGTGAAGGTAGTGAATAGATATAGAGAGTTTAGAAAGTGCCATGGTTTGAATAAGCCCAGTCTAGTGTATTCTCTGGACATCTATAGGAGGGTGATCTGGGATAATGAAGAATTACCCACAGAGATAATTCTTGAGTTACAGTTTTACAGGTTAAGTAGGTGTTGGGCAGGTGAAGGAAGTGTGGATGTAGGGAAGGGTACCCCAGGGAAGGGGGGGCTGCACCAAAGCAGAAACCCTGGGGAGAGTGGTCACTTCTAGGAAGTGGAAACCTGGTGCATACAAGATACAGAGGCTGGGCCCACATTACAAAGGAGCTTTGGACCTTATGGATTGGGCCATGGGAATGAGCAGGGGAGTGACCCATCCACCTGGCCTGACAGAAGGTCCTCTGGTTGTAATGTGACTGTGCTGCACCCAGGCTGATGCTGCGAAGAGGTGAGTTGAGAGGAGGGGCTGCCTCATCCCAGCCAGACAGGAGGAGGGCCTGCGGGACTCAGTGGCAGAGTCCCAGCATCCTTGAATCATGCTGATTATCTTTTGTTATTCCTCTGTCTTTTCTTTCTTTCTTTTGTTAAAGAGGAGAGAAATCAAAGCAGAAAAGAGGCCATCCTGAGGATGTCATTAGGTTGCCATTCAACAAGGTTGATGTGGGGGGAGAGAAAGGCATATTTGTTATTGCTACACCTAGGATATGCAGCAAGTGCATTTAAACAGCATGGGTTGATGGTCTCCTAGGGCCAGGAGTCTAAAATCAAAGCTTCAAACCCTGGTGCCTGCCCTGGGAAATCACTTAGTCTGTGGCTGAGGGACACTGACTTACAATCACATCCCGATATCCTTTATCCTGATGTCTCTGCAAACTCCTCACAGCTTGGAAAGAGAAATTCAATGATGTTAAATGCTGGACCTAGAATATTTTGGGCCCCTTATTAGAACAAACACACATGCAAAAATAAGCCCCAAATCCTCAGCATTATTGCTAAAATATGTTTATGGAAGCTCACAGTCCCTGAGCTTAGCATACACAAAGCAAAGAGAAAGAGAAGTTTGATACCTTGCCCTTGGAGTCACCTGTTGCCATCATGCCAGCAGTTTTGCCTCAGAGCAATAGTCTACATTTAGTAGATGCTCATTAAAAGTTAGATGAAGAAGGGAATTAATGGTGCTTGAGTTTGGTGCAGGCCTGGTTTTAGGCAACAGGATGAAAGAAGGGGGCGAGTTGAACCTCTCTGACAGGGCAGGCTCCAAAAGTTGTACATATCACCTCTCAGATTCACCTGGCCAGAGCATGGGGCCCTGGACACACTGGGTGCAAGAGAGCCTGAGAATGCTGCCATGTTCCTGGATTCTATGATAAACAGAAGAGGAAGGTGGATATTGAGGGACAAGGAGCGATTTCTATAGCAGGTGACAAGTGTACCCTTTAAATAAGTGACTTGCGAATTCAAGGCTCCGAATTCATATATGTTAAATGACTTCCCAGAAGGTGCTAATGGAATCTCAAACACACATTTTTAGGAGAAGCTTGTCAAGTTTCATAAAACAGGTAAGCTTTGACTTGGGATGTGAAAGACATGGCAGGTATTAGGCACTCTTCAATGTGGCTGCTGGGTCATCTGGGGAAATTAGGGCCCAGCAGGCTGCCTCTCCAGTCACCTTCATGCCTTGGGTTTGGCTGTTCTTCCATGCTGATGGGGCATTCCACACATTTATGCTGCTTTACATACTATCACCATCCAGTGGGTCGTTCTGCCTGTTTGCAGAAAGATATTGATTAACACATGGCAAGGCCATCTCTAATCAGGTTCTGAATATCATTCAGATCCTTTGCAGTCATTAGATAGGGCTAGAGTTATGCTAAATAAGCCAGCAGTTTCTGCCCAGTCCACAGGTGAATGCTAAGAGGTCTTCAGCCTTCCTGCATCCTTTATAGATGCAGTGGAACCTGTGATGCAGCCTCTGGCTGTGGGAAGACTCAAGGGGGACCAAATAAGGAGGCAGAAGCTCTAGGTACAGGCTTTCAGGCCACTTACTTTGGGCAAACAATGGAATCTTTCTGAAAGTCCAATGGAATATAAGATCCCTAGATAAGCAGTTGGTGGTATGTATCTGGTAGAGGGAATGGGGTTTAGACAAGGCTGGGCTGGCTGACCCTATCAGTTACTAGTTTTGCAGTCTTGGGACATTTTTTTAAATATATTTTATTGATTTTTTACAGAGAGAAAGAGAGAGGGATAGAGAGTTAGAAACATCGATGAGAGAGAAACATCGATCAGCTGCCTCCTGCACACTCTCCACTGGGGATGTGCCTGCAACCAAGGTACATGCCCTTGACCGGAATTGAACCTGGGACCCTTGAGTCCGCAGGCGATGACCCAAACCGGTTAAGGCAGTCTTGGAACTTTTTTTTTAATCTCTCAGTTACAATTTTATCATCTGTGAAGTGGGTATAATGTTACTCTTTTGGGTATTGTAGCTGGAATAAGAATGTACTTAAAACATAAAGGCACTCAATAAATGGCTATTGTTTTTCTTGCCACTTTTATCTCTAAACTTTGATAACGAAAATCCCTTAAATCAACTAGAGCCCAGTAATGAGATTTAGCAGGTAAAGACACAGCGGTTTTGCTATATTGAGAATCACATATTAGCTTCATCCACAAAATTGTCATTTTTTTGAAATCTATACAATTTCTAATTAACATTTCTGTGTAGGGCATCATCTGTTTTAGTGAAAAAATCTATCAAGTCTTTCAAGAGTGCAAACATTGATAACTCATCAATTTCTCCCATGAGGTTCCTAATATTGACGATATCAATTGCTTCCTTTGGTTCAACACTGGCAAAAATTGAAAATTGTTAATAGCAGCTGTTTATTGACTGTTACTAAGGAGAGATAAGTAAGCAGCAATCTTGTGTTAACTAAGAGATTGCTTTAGAGGGAATATGAATCAGTCTTTTTATAAAAAAGATTTTATTGATTTATTACAGAGAGGAAGGAAGAGGAATAGTTAGAAACATTGATGAGCTGCCTCCTGCAGACATCCTACTGGGTATGTGCCTGCAACCAAGGTACATGCCCTTGACCAGAATCAAACCTGGGACCCTTCAGGCCTCAGGCCAACGCTCTATCCATTGAGCAAAACCAGTTAAAGCTGAATCAGTCTTTATACTTTTTTTTTTACAGATATTGTAAAACAAAGTTTCTTCCCTGAGTATATTGGGTTAGGACACTGTGTACTCTCATTCAATCCTCTTCCTAACATATACTATAGAATAAAATCTCTGGAGCACAAAAAGTTTATAATGACTTCTTGATGCTCTTCCGGCAAATGGAAGTAAATAAACTCAAAGGACTTTAAGCTCTTGAATTCTGAATGGGCACAATATAACAAAGAACCAACTTTCCTTGAACCTCTTGCTTGACCCACCTAAGCAGTCCCAGCAGTCATTGTCATTATGTGGGCTTGGGATCTGGGAGCATCTTCACTCATCAACCCCTTTTATTGACTTCGTATGTAAGCGAAACTAAATTTGTACGAGTCTCTTTCTGCCGAATCAAGTTCCAAATCTGTTTGTGAGTACTTAAAATGAATGGAGCATTGTGTAGTCCCCTAAAGAAAAAAACACTTGATACCTTAAAACCATGGAGTCTAGTAGAGCTGACTAGTTCAAGTGCCGTGAGAAGGGTGCTCGGTTCATACCAGGGGTCTGCCACGAAGCACGACTCACTTCAATTTGGGCAAACGAGGGCCAGCGTCACCTAAAAGATCAGAAGTTGCAAAATGTCCACCTGTGAACCAGATCCATAGGTGGGTTTGTTTGTTTTTAATCCTCACTGGAGGATATATTTCTATTGATTTTTAGAGAGAGGAAGGGGAAAAGAGAGAGAAACACTGATGTGAGAGAAAAACATCGATCAGTTGCCTCCCATGCACTCTGACCAGGGATCAAACCCAAAACCCAGGTATGTGCCTTGACCAGGAATCCAACCCTCAACCTTTTGGTTTATGGTATACAGGACAACACTCCAACCAACTGAGTCACCTGGCCAGGGCTAGGTGGATTTAATTTGTCCTGTATAGTATTGTTTTATTAAATTAAATTTATTACTAGCCTTTAAAAATTAGGGGGATTTTATATTTAAAATCTACATCCCAGCTTCTCTTAAAGCATTGGTAGAATTGACATCACTGAATCTCCTTTTCCACTGGAGAATGACCTCCCAGGTGAGATAAGGATTAAGCAAAGCAACATTTTGGACAGTCTTATGGACTCCATTATGATCACCTTATGACTTCATTTTCTGGCTCCAAATGATCTAAGCCTGCCTTTTTCAACAGAGCAAGCATTCTCCAATCCCCACCACTCTCTATTGCCCTACACTTGGCCTACTTCCAGTATATATAGAGAGTAGTGGAAGATAATGCTGGAGTGAGGAGTGAGAATAGGTCATGCTGTGGATGACTTTGAACAAAGCATTGCAATTAACCCCATGAGCCAAGGGGTATCATTAGAGTATTAAGAGCCATAATTTAGGAAGACCACAATGCTCCAGGATTCTAGCCTAGATGTGAGAAAAGAGATAACAGGGTGAAGGGGTGTGGGGAGGGCAGGGTTATCAGTATGGAGGCTGTTAAAATTCTTGAAACACCATGTCTTCATTTTATATCCCTCATCTTAGACCAACATGGAAATTCTGTAGAGTGAACTGGAAAGAATGCTGGACTAGACATCAGAGAACTGGACTGAAGTCATAGGTCTGCCTTTGTTAGCAAAATGCTTCCTAGGTTCCCTTTGCTCATAATGAAATGGCAATGAGGGTAAAATTGACCTCCCAGGATTATGGTAAGAATTAAGTAAAACAACATTTTGGGACAGTCTTCACAGGCTACACTCTCACCACCTTGTGACCTTATTCTGTAAACTTCTCTTCATCCACAGGCTCACTTCCATCCCTTTCTACTACTCACTTTGATTTGATTCAGATTACTTCCAAGCTTGGAGCCCTTCCGGGCTTCATATTATTTTTTCCTCCTTCATTGAGGCTTTAAGTCAGGATATCAGGGTTGGAATAGACTTGAGAGACAACTAAGGGCCCCTTACTTAACGTAGCCCCTCCCCTCCAGTATTCCAGCCTCTCCTTGAACCCCTCAGTGATGGAGCCCTCACTCCTTACTGAGGCGGTTTTCATGATGACTCACTTTTTTTCCTGAAACCCTGTAACTTGAACTCATTTATCCTAGTACCAGTGTGAGCAAACGAAGCAAGTCTGCCCTTTCTTTGCTGGAAAAGCACTTTTGTTCCTTGAAGTCAGTTATTCTGTCTTTCCCTGACTTCCAGATCTTCCTCTCCGGACTATATTCAAAGGTTCTGCAGGTTATTCTTCATGTATTGTGGTCACAAGTTCCGCCTCCCATCCTTCAGGTTTGCCCAGCTCACATCATATTTCAGTCAACAGCTGTCCTTCCACCTCATCCGGCAGTCCTGCACTGCACACTTGGTCACATGCTAACCTAGACTGTGCCGAGCCCCACTAGTCACATTTGCTTCTTCTTACTCTTAACTCAAACTTCTCCTCACATTTTATGTTGCAAAGAGGACCCCTTCGTCTAAGATAAGAGTTCATGTTCTCTGGGATCATTGAAGCCATGTTTGGCTAGAGTCCAGTGGTCAGCAAACTCATTAGTCAACAGAGCCAAATATCAACATTACAACGATTGAAATTTCTTTTGAGAGCCAGATTTTTTAAACTTAAACTATATAGGTAGGTACATTGTTATTAACTTAATTAGGGTACTCCTAAGGCTTAGGAAGAGCCACATTCAAGGGGCCAAAGAGCCGCATGTGGCTCGCGAGCCGCAGTTTGCCGACCACGGGGCTAGACTAATAATGTTCAACATTATTGAGTGTTTTGCTTATTTTACACATTTTTAAAATTTTTAAATTACAGTTTACATTCCATATTATTCCATTATTAGTTTCAGATGTACAGCGTAGTGGTTAGACAATCATGTACTTTACAGAGTTGTCCCCACAACAAGTACCCACCTGGCACCATACATAGTTACTTCAACATTATTGGCTCTATTCCCTCTGCTGTGATTTACAGCTCTGTGACTGTTCTGTAACTACCAATTTGTGCTTCTTAGTCCGTTCACCGTAATCCCACCTCACCCCCACCCCTGCCCTCTGACAACCCTCAGCCTGTTTCTGTATCTGTGAGTCAGTTTCCATGTTGGTTGTTTATTTTGTTCTTTAGATTCCCCATATAAGTAAAATCATATGGTATTTGTCTTTCTCTGTCTGAGTTATTTCACTTAACATAATACCCTCTAGGTCCATCCATACTGTCACAAAAGGTAAGATTCAGTGAGATGATATAGGAAACCCACGTAAGTACAGGAATAGTGTTGTACCTAATGTGTGTTTCCCATTTCACCTCATTGAATCTTCACACTCCCATGTAAAGTAAATACTGTTATCACCATTCCTCCTGCACAGGTAGGGAGAGCATGGCTTTGAGAGATGAATGAACTGCCCGAGTCAACCAGCCAGGAAATGGCAGAGTGAGGATCCCAAACCTGGCTGCCTGGCTCAGAGCATGCGCTGCTCATCACTGCACCGGGCTTTCTCTCAACATCTTTGTCTGCTGCCTGTTTCTGAGAGTTCTTTCAGTTGTTGATTTGTTGGATAATTACTTTAGAATCTAACAGAAAGTGAAATTATGGCTCTCATTACTGTAATGCATGAAGACTTCTTTTCTTCCTCCTGCTTGCTAAAAAAAATAAAATAAAAATTAAAATTAAAAAAGCCCCTAAATCATAGATTGGCCTCCACCATCTGCAGGAAGGTTTCTGATGGAGGACATGAGGGGCTGATCCAAAGAGAGGAGCTGTACTCAGACCCTGCATATTGCAATGCATTTCGTAGCTCTCCTCATCCCCCTTCCTTGCTCTACTTATTTTATGGCATTTTATATACTTCAGTATTTACTCTGTTTCTTATCTCCCAGAGGAGAAATGCTGAGCAGGCCAGGGAGAAGGCAATTTCAGTTGAACCGTATGTTGACAGTTCTCCTCATTTCGCTGTTTGGACATGGAAACAAGCCAATCTTGAGCCACACAGCCCCCTCAGGTGTCACTTTGCTGTTGACACACTGTCTACTTCTCACCATGTCCCTTTCGCTAGGTGGCATTTTGCACACCATAGCCTCTGCAGCACGCTGGCTCCATCCCCAGCACACTCTCCTTACTGCCTGTGCCAGTGCCCATGGAGGCTCCTTGACCACCCCAGCAACGAGTTCTGAGCACATCAGCTTAGGAGGTGCCAGCGGACAAGTGGCAGTCATGACCAAAGGGCGTCCAATTAGGAACAGGGCTGTGCTCTGGCTGTGGAAGCCAAATGATGAGTCTGCATTTCCTGGACAGTTGGCTTCTTACTGTTTCTCATATAATGAATTGTCTTAACTGAGTTCAGTGCCTTGATTAGCTCATGAACCAACATAAATTTTGATTCTAGTTTTGGCCCCTCTCCAGCAGATGTCTTAGGAGAAATATTTTTAGCTCTGTGGCTAACGAAGGATCACACCAATTCTTAAATACATTTCCCATGTAGCTGACGTGTGCATCTGATTGGTTGAATTTAATTCATGATGATACCTTTCTTAGAAAAGGTCTGAGTGTTCCATTGACATTATAATAGCGTAAAATTGATCCACATTTAAAATCTAATGAAGTGAAATCAATCAAGCAGAAGTCTTAGTAAGCGCCCTCTTAGCCTGGGTTCCCCAGAAAGCAGAGCCTGGGACAGAAGCTTAAGGACAAGAAGCAAGGTGGGGGCCAGGTGGGGTGGAGCAGGGAAGGAGGGAAGCTGGACCCTGCTATGCAGGTGACAGGTTGCTGTATTCCAAGGAGAGGAGAAGCTGATGGCACATGGTACAGAATCTTCTGTCCAGGGAAGGAAAAAGGCAAGCATTTACCCATTTGCTGTGAACCGCTGCGCAGATTAACTGACTCCTAGGACCTTCAGGTGTGTACATGCATGAATACCAAGCGTGTCGTTGGGGTGCCTGCGTCTGTGTCAGCGGAGAAGTCTGGGATGGAAAGAGACAAGCCCTCATCCGAACACATAAAACTAGCAACTGCAGCAGTAACTAGAATAAGAGGCAGGTGGGGCCAGGAGACTATGAAGTGATGGTGCTAGAAGTATCCAACAGAAACACTAGGTACTTGTGTCCACTTCACATATATCTGTAGTCCTCCCTGTTCTGAGAAAGACATAAGGTTGTTTGCACACCTACCATAGTGCAGCTCTCCGCTGGAACCCTTCTCTAAACCTGGTCGGGAAATTGCAGCAGCTGCTCAGGGAGGTGTGGACGCCGCCTCTATCAAGAGCGTGGGGATGGTATCAGGACAAGGCATGATACAGATCACATTTGTTGGATGGTTGCTACTGTTATTTTCTCTCAAGAAAACTGCCCCCACCAGCTCCGAGGATAAGTCCTTGATTCCTGCCTGCCCACCACACACCAGGGCGTCCAAGAGTTTCCACCGCTTCAGCACCATTCTGACTTCTCAACATCTTTCCTCCCCTGTGCTGAAAAAAAGCTTCAGTGTCAGCATTTCCCAAGCCCCTGAAAGGCACAGCTTTTAAATGGCTCCTGGGCTTCCTGCGTGAAAGAGGCAAGTTAT
Source organism: Myotis davidii (assembly GCF_000327345.1). NCBI lineage: Eukaryota > Metazoa > Chordata > Mammalia > Chiroptera > Vespertilionidae > Myotis > Myotis davidii. The sequence goes on along the minus strand of NW_006300048.1, from coordinate 5,580,806 downwards.
GGAATAGGCCAAGATTTCTTAAATAAGACATAGAAAGCACTAACCATAATAAAAAAATGGATGAATCGGACTGTTAAAAATTCAGGACTCATATTCATCAAAAGATACCACTCAGAGAATAAAAAGACAAGCCACAGACTGGGAGGAGATAGTCACAATACCAATATCTGACAAAGCACTCATTTCAAGAATGTAGCAAGACATCTTAAAAATCAGTAAGATAAAGACAAACAACCCAATTAAAAATCAACAAAATATTTGAGCAGACATTTCAAAAAAAATATATCGAAATGGCCAAAACCATCATTTATCAGGGAAATGCAAATTAAAACCACAGTGAGATACCATTGCACAACCAACAGAGTGATTAAAAGCAGAGGCAGTCAATGCAAAGGGCTAGCAAGAAGGGGAACAACTGGAACTCTTCATTATTGCCAGTGGGAGAGCAAACTATTGCAAATGAATTAGAAAACTGTAGTGTCTTCTAGAACTAACTATACGTCCTCCTTATAATCTAGTAATTCTGCTTCCCTAGAGAAATGAGTGCCTATGTCCACCAGAAAATATGCATAGGAATGTTTATAGCAGCCTTATGCATAATAGTTCTAAAGGGGAAAATGCTCACATGTCCATCACCAGGAGAATGGATGAATAAATCTAGACATGTACACACAGTGGGATGCTACACAGCAATACAAAAGAATAAGCCACCCAGCTGGTCAGGCTCAGTTGTTGAGCATAGACACATGAACCAGGAAATCAGTTTGATTCCTGGGCAGGGCACAGGCCTTAGTTGCAGGCTTGATCCCCAGTAGGGGGCGTGCAGGAGGCAGTTAATTGATGATTCTCTCTCATCATTGATGTTTCTATCTCTCTCCCTTCCTCTTTCTGAAATCACTAAAAAATATATTTATTTTTTTAAAAGAATAAGCACTATATGCAGCACAGTCATATAGAGAAAAAGAAGATAGATTTGAAAAGTGCATATTTATTATTCCATTTGCAAAAAGCTTAAAAACAGACAAAACTATGGTGATAGACACTAGAACAGTGGTTACCCCAAGGAAGAGGGAAGGTGCTTATTGTCAGCAAAGGGCAGAATAGTGCCTTGTACGGTGCTGGAAACATTTTGTGTGTGGAGTTAGGAAGTCATTATGTTGATGGTGGTTATACTGCAAAAATTCCTTGAGTTGTATTTAAGATTGGGCAGTTTATATTTACATATTACACCTCCATTAAAATAAACTCAGAAAAGGTAAGGTTGAGAACAGAAAGTTGATGAATTCCCCACCACCATCCCCATTAAGAAAGCTCCAAGATCTCATTGTCAAGCAGGAAAGGAGCAAGTACCATGAGCTTGGAAATCACTAAGACAGACTCAGACACCTGGTCTTCAAATTTTAACTTCACTAATTAGTCATGTAATCCTGGGAAGTAACCTATTTAGGCCTCAGTCTGTGAAATGCATGACGGCTGAGGATATCTTGTGTCCTCCCAAATCTCAAGATACCAGTGACTGCCTTCCCACCCAAGGCCAAGGCGAAGATCCGCATCTTGCGTTGGTTCTACTCTGCTGAATGGCACTGAGGAACAGGGCCCGCAGCTGAAGGGGATAGAGATGGAACTCTCCACATTCTATTAAGAGCTCTACACAGCCGATTGCAGTGGCCAACCCTGCTGTGAACCCAGCAATAGGTTGCTGCAGTCGGGGTACCACCAACCAGAGGAGCTGTAATGTTCTCTCAGGCTCTCTCTGAGTCACTGCCAGTCATGGCAGGAAAAACCAACTCCCAGCAGTCAGTGCAGTGATCACCTGTGCACTTTGGGGTTAACCTGACCTGGATTTGAAACCCACTTCTAACACTTACTGCCTCTGTGACCTTAGACAGTTTACATCTGCCCTCATGCTTCCATTTTCTATAAAATAAGATAGTTCAGAGTTGTTTTAAGGATTAAATGAGATAAAGTATTTCAGAGTCCTTAGTACAGTGTCTTTCTCAATGAAGTGTAGCCATTATTCCTAATGTAGCCAATGCCTACTGTGTCCATCAACCATGACCTAAGTTTTAAATGACACCGTGTTTAGTTATGGCTTCCTGGTTTCAGAAAATAGTAAAGCAGGAAAGAAACTTAGAAATGATCTTGCTGTCACCGAGGATTTGTTAAGGTCCTTTTGGGTTGCAAACAATAGATGCTAAAATGCTAACTCAAGCAAAAATGGCAACTTATGGAAAGGATGCAGGAGCATCTTATGCAATCACTGGAAAAGCTAAACACCGAGACTGCAGAATGGCAGAAATAGGGACCAGCCTGTGGGCAGCAAGGTTTGCAGATCCTCTGTTGGACATCATCCTTAATGTGACTCAGCTCTACTGTCTCCCAGTACTGGGACCCAACGCAGCACTCGATGTCTACTACAGCATTCTTACATAACCTGGCCAACACAGAGCTCTAGATTTCAAAACCAAAAACAAACAAACAAGAAACCGTGCTCCTCCCACAGTCTTCCCCATTTTGGGAAATTGTACCATCAGCTACCCCAGTAGTTCAGATGACCAGCATAGCAATCTTCCTTGATTATATTCTGTCCCATATTCTCCATATTAGCAAATCCTATTAATTTCACCTCCAAACTCTACTTCTGCCCCCCTCCACTATAACCTCAGTCCCATCACCTACCGTCTGGACACTGAAGTCATTTCTGACAGGTTCCCTTACTTCCACACTTGCTCTCCTCTAATCTCGACCCTAGTCTCTAGCTCACTCAGCAGGGGTGACCTCTTGAAACCACAAATTGGGTCATGTTCCTCTGCACAAAATCTTCCATTGGCTCTCTGTTGCTCTTAGAATAAAATCCAACACATTACCATGGCCCACAAGGCCTTACATAACTTGATCTAATTGTCTAAACTCATCTCTATTTTGCTCATTCCCTATTCATCATGTTTCAGGCACATTGCTTCCTTCTAGATCTGCCTGGAATGATTTTCCCTTCATTTTTTATCTGATTGACTCATTTTTTATCACATCTCCAGAGATGCTTTTTCTCACCACCCAACTTGAAATAGCTGCTTCCTTACAAAGTCACTCCTCGTCACCTCATCATTGTTATAATTTCACCATTGCATAGGATCTAATATTTTCTTATTTGCTTGTTGGTTGTCTGTATCTACCAATGGAATGTAAGTTCTAAAAGAACAATACCTTTGTCAGTCTTGTGCAACAGAGACTAGAACAGTGTCCTCTGTAGGCACTCAATAGATGCTTGTTGAATGAATGCATGAATGAGTGAATGAATGAATGTATTAAATTGCTTGTGAAATGTCAAATACCAGAAAGGATATGATTGGCCCATCTTGGAGGATATGATGTCTACTCCTGGATCATTCAACTGTGGTCAAGGTCCCAGGGTCCCTGAGCACAGGCATGGCCATCTAGAGACCCATTCCTGTGTATCTTTGCAGCCCTAACAGCCATCCTAAGAGGGCTTAGTCCTCATTTTACTGATTCAGACACTGAGGCCAGAATGAATATGGGACATTCTCAATTGTTGAAGCCTGTCATTTTCTTTGTTAGCAGAATGTGCTTTATCTGTTCTTGTTGAAGCATTTCTGCATCTTTGTTGATAAATATTTTCCTTCATCTACACCTACTCAATTTGAACACTAGTGCTGGAATTCTCATTTCCTCATGCAAGAAAGAAATATAACCCAGATTTCCCAGATTTTCATTGTGGTACAAGATGTTTCAGTTTTCCCATGCTAGGATGTTGAATTCTGCCCCCCCCACCCCCCGCCTTTTTGGCATTTCTGATTTTCAAAATAATAGAGTCTTGCTGTCTTTTTAGTCACTAAAATCTTAGTTTAGACAGCTATCTGTGTTTTTTTTTTTTGTTTGGTTAGTTGGTTTAGTTTTAATTAACATTATCTGGCACATTCTGAAAGTAGTATTTTAGTATTTTCTTGTAACTAAATAACATACTTAGAATGTGGTCATGTAATAGTGAAATATGTGCCTACTCAGTGACAAGAATTCAAATGTGACTTTAGCTAGTTAGTATTCATATACAGCTTTCAGTCTAACATTCCTGCGCACTGATTATTCTACTTTATCTGAACTCCATTCATATAAATACCATAACATATGCTTTCAAATAATAAAATAAAAAGATGTAAATAAATTTGATATAATACCTATTGAGCATATAAGGCAGGGTATTAATTAACATTAATCCAATTCTACTTCTATTCTTATTTCTCATGGATCTGTGAGATTTAGATGTAGATATGGTTCTTACATATTTTAAATTTTTGTGTATTCAATTTTATGATAATAAAACTTTAATATAAGCACTATAGCTTTTTTTATTAGCATTTGCATTTTATTCTTTTTCTCCGTTCTTTGACTTGAAACCTCTATATGCCTTTGTATTTAAAGTGGATTTCTTGTTCCTGGCATATAGTTGGGTGTGTTTTTTTTTAAAAAAAAAAAAAACACCAACCTGATAATCTTTGCCTTTCCATACATTTGTTTAGATCAGTGGTTCTCAACCTTCTGGCCCTTTAAATACAGTTCCTCATGTTGTGTCCCAACCATAAAATTATTTTCGTTACCACTTCATAACTGTAATGTTGTTACTGTTATGAATCATAATGTAAATATCTGATATGCAGGATGGTCTTAGGCGACCCCTGTGAAAGGGTCATTCGACTGCCAAAGGGGTCGTGACCCGCAGGTTGAGAACTGCTGGTTTAGATCATTTACATTTAATGTAATTATTGATATGATTGGATTAAAGTCTACTACATTTCTAATTGTTTTCTGTTTGTTCTATCTGTTTTTATTCTTTTTTTTCTGCCTGCTTTTCGATTGCTTGTTGAAGGTATTACAGATGTCTCCTTTTTTCCCCTATTGACTCCCTCTGCTCCACTCCCACTATTTTATTTTATCTTATCTATTGGCTTTTTAAATGTCTTTTTAAAACTTCTACTAGTTGCCCTAGAGTTTACAATATAGAAACAATATATACCTTTAATTTGTCTATTTTCATGTATATGATAAAAATGTAATATAATTAGATTCTGGATGTTAGTATGATTACCTTATAACCAATTGAGTATTGAACCTGTCTTTCAGTTCCTATGCTTATATATTCCTTAACTATTCTGTTTATAATAATAAATAATAATTAGGAGCATTTACTGTGTGCCAGACAATTGTGAGAACTTTTATATTTATTGACTCATTTGATCCTTACAACTTAATGTGTGTGGGTCCTATCATTTATCTCCATTTGACTGATGAGAATGATGAGGCAGAGAGAAGTCAAACAACTCACCTCAGGTTGCAATGCAATAAGAGGCAATACTATTTGTATTTTAGGAGAAAAGAACAGCCTAGGATTTAATCTATAAAAGGGGGGAGGGGAAGGCTTCATGGTTGCTCAAGTTTTCATACAAACAAAGGAAGAAAACCTGTATTCTCGGGTCAGGATGAAACAGAGAGCCCAGCACTGCTAATCTGAACTATACTAGTTTTGTAATTTACATCGAATTGGAACATTTGTGTGCTTTCAAAAATACTTTTATAAGAGCTTTAAGAATAAGGTCATTATACCAGGTTCTATGTTCATGCATATTTAAATAACATTAAAATGAAAATTATTTAAGTTAACACTAGAAACCTTGAAAATTTCCCCCTGTGGACGTGGTCTATGGACCTTTCGGGTCAAAGACACATTGGCCTCCTGAATATGATGGCATTGTCTCAGGGCCCCTGGTATTGCCCAAGTCGATGAGTGGTTTAAATGCTTCTAAATTGTATGCTTCAGGTGGAGATTCTTGAAAAGAGTGACGAGTTGTTTATAGCTGTCCCTGTTTTGTTCAGGTAACTTTGTTTTACTGTTTTCAAACTTATTTCAAGTCCTGCCGAGAGAGTTTTGGAGGTGTCTGGTTCTAACCCCAGGTCTATAGCAAGGGACTCACCATAGCTCCAATCTATTAAATGGGTGTGGGACCTACCCTGCAGCATTATTGTGATATTGAATGAAATAATGCAAATTAAATATTTGATATAGAAATGGTAACATTATTATTGTTGGTGGTGAGAGCAATCTTGCATCAGGTTCTCTGTTATAAACTATTAAGTCCTAAAAAATGTTGCGTTAGAGCAGTGGTTCTCAACCTTCTGGCCCTTTAAATACAGTTCTTCATGTTGTGACCCAACCATAAAATTATTTTCGTTGCTACTTCATAACTGTAATGTTGCTACTGTTATGAATCATAATGTAAATATCTGATATGCAGGATGGTCTTAGGCGATCCCTGTGAAAGGGTCGTTTCCCCCAAAGGGGTCGAGACCCACAGGTTGAGAACCACTGCGTTAGAGGGACCAGTATTGGTGCTCTTGAGAGCCATATGCATTGATGGTATAACCCCAAGAAACCAGCTCTCATAACTGCACTGCACTTACGTTGAGATGACATTTCTGCTACAGACTGAATGTTAGAGTCCCCCCCCACCCAAGTTCATATGATGAAACCAAATTCCCAGTGTGATGGTATTTGTTGGTGAGAACTTTGGGAGGTGCTTAGGGTGGAGCCTCATGAATGGGATTAGTGCTCCATATAAAAGAGACCCCAGAGAACTCCTGCATCCCCTTGCCTGTGGGGACCAGGAAGGAGACAGCCATCTAGGAACCGGGAAACAGACCTCCACCAAGCACCAAATCTGTCAGCACCTTGATCTTGGACTTCTCAGCTTCCAGACTGTGAGAAGTACATTTCTGTTGTTTATAAGCCACCCAGTCTGCCATACTTTGTCATAGCAGCCCAAATGGACTAAGGCAGGTTCTATCTTGCTGAAGTTGGGTAACTTTTTAAAAAGCATCTCCAACTGTGATTTGTTTGAAGGATACTTATCTTCTGTGTTGTAAAAACTGAACCATTAGCACCAAGTAAGGTTTAAAATAAGCCCAATCCAGACCTCTGAGAGTGTGGTACCTGGTTTGCTTGATTTGCCCTCACTACTGCCCCGGGGCCCAATAAAGTTATTTTTAATTATTTAAACATTGACATTATGCTACCGCCCTACACTGAGCAACATCCCTGACACTCACATAATATCAATCGTACTTTACAACTAGGAGTGAAAGTCAGCTAAGTGGGGAAAGTATGTAAGATATCTCACAGTATTGAAGGCAGGGTATTTTTTTAATTAATTATTTTTTAGTATTTTTTCTTCTCCTGCAAGCTGCTGAGGGGACAAATGCATTTGCAACCATAATGTGAATGTTAGGCACTCTGTCACTAAGTAATAGAATAAACTTTGTAACGCAACTTACGTGAACTAACGACTCTGTTCGGGTATGTGGTGGACCTTCGGGATTTGACTAAAGCTTTCGAGCCAGCTTGACTTTGGTGGAATATGAAGAAGGTAAAATGTGTTTCAAGGTGCCCCCCTTCTTTCACTCACTTTGTTCCATCCTTTCCGGGGAATTTCTCACCTCCAACTATTCTTTTTCTAACTGTTCTTTCCATAAAATGTTTTTGGGCTAAAAGAATGACAGCCAAGTGATTTTCACAGAAAACTAGAATTTATTCCTTTACTTGAACTATTTTTATTTGTTGTTGTTGTTTTTTAAAAATATATTTTATTGATTTTTTACAGAGAGGAAGGGAGAGGGATAGAGAGTTAGAAACATCGATGAGAGAGAAACATCGATCAGCTCCCTCCAGCACACCTCCCACTGGGGATGTGCCCACAACCAAGGTACATGCCCTTGGCCGGAATCGAACCTGGGACTGTTCAGTCCGCAAGCCTGACGCTCTATCCACTGAGCCAAACCGGTTAGGGCTACTTGAACTACTTTTAGCAGGAAGCATTCTGAAAATGTGTTACATACGTCTCTGTCTTAATCAATAGTATAAATGAAAAATGGAGTTTTCTTATCAAATCAAAGAGATAGAGACTGTTATCTCTATTTCCTTCAGAACGTTTTAGAATGTACCAAGTTCACTTTTAATTTACCTTTTCAGGGAATCTGCAAAAAAAGTGTATATTTTGTGTCTCTGCCTATAGGAAATCCTAGCCCGTCTTAGCATTTCTCCTCCATGTTACTTTTGGTTTGGTTTGGTTTGGTTTATTCTCCCCATCTGGGCTGCACAGTGGTTGTCAGACCTTGGGTTGGTTAGCACTTCTGCACCCTCTGGGAGGGAAAGGAGAGGCACTGGTTGTATAAAACCCATTCCTCTTTCCCGGGCTGGAGCTGCACTCCGATGATTTCCATTCTGAGAGTAGCTTGGCTCTTCCTCCTGCCTCTGAAGTGACAGGAGGCTGCATCTTCTCATCTGGAAGTCCTGCAGAGCCCATGCTGAGCTAATCAGAATCTGCAGAACCTTTGCACTGAAATCCTTTCTTGCAAAATTGGATGCCCCACTGGGGGGCCCGCTGCAGTGAGAGGGTGCCAGCTCCACAGGGCCGCGCAAGTTCAGGATCGGGTGCTTTAACCATAATAAAGGGACACTACAAGTTGAGACTAGCCTTTATCACAAAGTTCTTTTGAAAAGAGTTCAGAAATGAGAAAAGAATTTTAAAAGGGTTTTCACTGTAAGGAAAGAAAATAAAGAAGGAATGCAGAGTATTCCGGGGGGATGCATCAGAGTTTAATAGAAAGGCTTGGCTTTGAACCTGCTCAGTGTGACTGGCTACCTATGTGGCCATTCCATTAAAAGCAGAAATGCAGTGGAAGAGATTTACAGGAGGTACGTATTTTTTAGCTCACTGCATAAGAAGGTGCTTCAGTGTTGGAATGAATATTGTCATAGGTGGTTAGTCATTTCTTTATGTCATTTATCTTTTCCTGGAGATTTTCAGAACATTGTAGATACTGTTCAGAGAATATTTATCCTATATAATAAAAGGCTAATATGCAAATCGACCAAATGGTAGAACAACCAGTTGCTATGATGTGCACTGACCACCAGGGTGCAGATGCTCAATGCAGGAGCTGCCCCCTGGTGGTCAGTGCACTCCCACAGGGGGAGCACCGCTCAGCCAGAAGCTGGGTTCACAGCTGGTGAGCACAGCAGTGGTGTCAGGAGCCTCTCCCGCCTCTAAGGCAGCACTAAGGACCCCTCAGGGGACCAGGCCTAAGCCGGCAGGAGGACTTCCCTTGAGGGGTCCCAGACTGCGAGAGGGCACACGCCAGGCTGAGGGACCTCTCCTTCCCCCCGCCACCAGTGCACGATTGCCATGCACTGGGCCTCTAGTGTACAAATAAGAGGCCAAATGGTGGGTCAGATGCCCTCTAGGTATCATATAACTTTATTTCATTCTTTATTATGATTTAATTTTTAATGATTTATAGTGACATAAATTATTTTAAAATTTAAATATTTATAATAAAATATGAAATTCAATTAGATACAAAGGATTGTGTTTTAAGTGAATGCAACCTTAAGGAAAGAAAGAGAAACATAAGCATCTCTTTGTTTATTATTTTTAAAGGTACATTCAAAGTCAGATGGGATGAACTAAGGATTGATTAAACCTTTTATCTAGTGTAATTATTTTTAAGTGGGAAGGAAATGTTTGATTCCAAGGTCTGCCAGCAGAGAAAGCAACAAGAACTGTCCCCAGGTGACATACACTGGCGAGGTCTTTATTACATTTCAGCAAGTGGCCCGCCACTATTTTTTAACTAAGGAGGCTGGAATTGTCAAAAATGGCTCAATCTCTTCTGACCACATGCAAACTCAGAAGAGAGTGATGTGTAAACCATTCCACTAGCCTGCAGTGAGGAATAGAACCCCAGAGCAACTAGGTATTCACATGCTGTCATCAGCTCCCGTGTAGCATGGCAGGTGGAGATAATCCCAAGATGGCTTGGTGATTGCAGGACCAGAGCCAGAGCTGTGTGTTTAGTGGCTTAGCATTCCAGCTACTGGACTAGTGTGCTAAGGCTGCCATGACCAAGTACCATAAACTAGGTGCCTTAAAAAACAGAAATGTATTGTCTTGCAGTTCTGGAGGCTGGAAGTCTGAGCTCAGGTGTCGATAGGGTTGCTTTCTTCTGAGGGTTATGAGAGAGAATTTGTTCCCTGCCTCTCACCTAGCTGCTGGTGGTGTGCTGGCAATCTTTGGCATTTCTTGACTTGAAAAGCATCACCCAATCTCTGCCTTCGACTTCCATGCTATGAAGTGTGTCTGTCTCTAAGTTTTCTCCTTCTATACCAGTGATGGCAAACCTATGACACGCGTGTCAGAGGTGACACGCGAACTCATTTTTTGGTTGATTTTTCTTTGTTAAATGGCATTTAAATATATAAAATAAATATCAAAAATATAAGTCTTTGTTTTACTATGGTTGCAAATATCAAAAAATTTCTATATGTGACACGGCACGAAAGTTAGGGTTTTTCAAAATGCTGACACGCCGAGCTCAAAACGTTCGCCATCACTGGTCTATACGGACACCAGTCATATTGGGTTTGGATCTACCCTAATGATCTCATTTCAATGTGATTCTCTCTCTAAAAACCCTATCTTCCAAATAAGGTCACATTCTGAAGTACTAGGGGTTAGAACTCCAACATATCTTTTGGGGGTGAAACAATCCAACCCAAACAATTGTTATACATCCTTTTCTGTATTTGAGGTGGACCTGCAGGAGACCTAGTTTACCGTGCTGGGAGGGCCCAGCAAACCCTTGTTAATTCCTGTGGGGCAGGCTGTCAGGCCTCAGTTTGGAAGTCAACAGCTTCAGCTATATTCATAGTTATGTCAGGGCTCCAGACTGGGGGCACTTTTCAGTTACATCTTATTGCCTGGCTAATAGGTGACTTTCCACAATTCATTCATAAAAGCTCTCCTGATAGTAAGGGTGTTGTTTTTGTTTTTTGGGGTGTTTTGTTGTTCTTGTTTTTTTGGCTGGGGGAGGGCTTGCTTTTATCCTTGTATAATTAATTTAAACAGTCCTATTAAATATTTAGGTGGCTTTCAATCTCTCACTATTATAAGGAACACTTCAATAATACTGCCTAAGATTTATTAAGTGCTTACAGTGTTCCCGGCACTCCTCTTAAATATTCTACTCGTATTAACTCATTTATAATCCTCTTGAAAAGATAAGGAACCAGTTCAATATCCGACTCATTTTTCACGGGTGAGGAGACTACGACTCAGAGAGGTTCAGTACGATGAAAGCAAGATTCACACCCAGGCAATTCCGCTCTCGAGCCCTGTGCGTGAGCGCTGACCTATACCATCTCCCTGCATCTTAGCTGTGTGATCTTAGGCAAATCATCAACTTAAGTCAGTATGTAAAAATGGGGATAGTAATAGGACCTACCTTGTAAGATGTTTGTAGCTTAAAATAATCACTGCCATATAGTTAGTGCTCAATAAGCGTTGCATAAACAACCCCCTGTTTCCCTATATCTCCCCAACGCCAAGTGCTGATACCAGAATACAAACCCAGGCAGTCTTGACCATTGCACCTGAGTCGGGTTTATAGTCCGTGAGAATTGCTGTTAATACAAATTTGCTTTATTTCTTTCCCTCCTGTTTGGGAAATGATTTCTTCTTTGGCCTAAAATCACACTTGTGTCTGGACCTTCTCTCCCGCTGCCTTCCTGGATCCATCACTATCTTTCTTACACGTGAATGATCAAAGCGTCCTTCTCCTCCTGGCCCCTTCCTCCCAGTCTGCAAACTTGCTCACATTTCTTCCATCTCAGCAACAGATGCAGTCTTGAAGCTGGTGCATTCTCATTTTTCCCCCTTCTCTTCACTGCTAAGAGTCCTTAAATAGTAGACTGTGTCTTTCTCTGTTTTCTTGTCTCTCTGCAGTCTGCCTTCTTCCTCTGCCTGCAGAAACTAAGTCTACAACCAATTCTGCTGGATACTGCTCGGTCTAGAACAGTGGTTCCCAACCTTTTTCTGGCCATGCCCCACCTAAGCATCTCTAACATCCTGATGCCCCCCCCACCCCGACATATGATTCCTATTATTCAAAAAGTGAACTCCCATCCATGTGGAGGAAGCCAACCCACAATATAGGATGAGAAAAGACTGCAATAATAAGGTCAAATGCATGCTAATCTAACAGTAGTAACAGAAAAACATCTCATAATCTTCTTTATTTTATCTTTATCCTAGGGTATGTTTATTAATTTTGAGAGAGAAGGAGCGAGAGAGAGAGAGAGAGAGAGAGAGAGAGAGAGAGAGAGAGATGAGATGAGAGAGAGACTAGAGATCAGTGTGTGTGAGAAATATCTTTTGGTATCTATTAACTTGGTCTAAACAAGCTTCCAAAGAACATGGCGTCCATGAAAGAGAAAAATAAAAGAATGAAAGGACAGTTGAAGTACTGAGGAAGAAATCACTAAGAAATTGTTAAAAAATAATAATTTGAAGTGATGTGAAAAAATAGCAAATAAAGTTTCAAAACATAATAGAGAACTGAAATGCATAAATATGTCACAATATATATTTCTATACTGTATATGAGGCCCATAGAACCATACAAAATACAGAAGAAATTCATTGTTAATAACTCATTCTCAAATTGCCCCGCTTAAAAACCAAATTGCCCCCCCTGTGGGGCATGTGCCCCACGTTGGGACCCACTGGTCTAGAACTTGCCCGTCCTGACCCGTCACACAGGTGACCCCCTCGACTTTTTACAATGACTTTCTTCCTGGGCTTCTGCCAGGCTCTTCTTTCCTGATTTTCTTCTCTTCTCCAGTTACTCCTTATCTTCATTCTCCTCTTCTCTTCCACTCCTCCCTTCCATGTCTGTCTCCCAGGTTCTGCCCTAGGCCTACGCTCATCTCTCTGTTCCTCACCTCACTTTCTGAGTTCAGGTTTCACATATGATCCTGGCAATGTCCATATCTGTCTCTTGGGCCCAGCTCTGTAGAAAGAGCTTACCTGTTTATTGTTTATATGTTTATTAGTCATCGCCACGTGGGAGTTCCAAAGGCACAGCCAACAAAACATGTCCGAAGTGGAGCACTTCATATCTTTCTTCCTGCAAATCAGGGGCTCCCCCTGACTCCCCAAGAGTCTGGGCGCCGGCCAACTCTTCCTCCCTCTTGTGCCCTCTGCCGGGCCGGCGATGTGGGTTTTGGGGAGGACTTGTCCTCCTTGATGTCCTTTCATGCCTCTTTTCTCCTCCTTGCTTCTGCCACACACTTGGCCCAGACCCACACCTTTTCTTCTTTGGATTTAATGCAGCAGCCCCGGAGTGTGGCTTTCCTGTCTTCATTCTCTGTCACCCTCTAGCTCAGCCTCCACATCATAGAAAACTAACATTGCCCTTTTAAAAAAGGACATTAAAATATAAAAGTGACATGTGCTTATACCTTGGAAAATGCCTTGGAAACTTAATAAAGACAATAAAAGGGGTTTTTCATTTTCTTAAAACTCAGTTATAACCATTATAAACATATTGATGCATTTTCTTTCAGTTAAAAAAAAAGCATGTATAATTTTTCTAATTATTGTTGGGATCATGTTCCATATACATTTTTATTGTGCATCATCCCATATCTTTAAAAATTCGTTTAAAATACAGGTATGAGTATGGTCCAGAGAATGAAATGAACGAGCTGTAATTTAACCACTCTTCTGTTGTGGAGCACTTGAATGTGGGGTGTTTTTTGTTGTTGTTTTTTGTTTTGTTTTGTTTTAGCATTTTAACTACCACTAAGTGAACAACTTTGTGCTTTGAATCTGTAACTCATACCTTTCTTATTTCCGTGGGATCAATTGCAAAAAGTGAAATTATTGGGCTTGAGAATATGAGCATTTTTGAGGTTTTTTAAAAATATATTTTGCACAGTTGTTTCCCAGAGAAGAGGAACAAATTATTCCCTCCTTGTTGGATAAGACTGAATACCTCACTCACATGGGCCTGAATTGAAAGTTCACATTTAAGTAATATACAGGGTGTCCCCCCAAACTGTACACACACTTCGAGTGATTATAAAGTCAGTGTTCATTAACATACAGTTCATTTTCAAATTTTAAAAGAATATACAGGAATGAATAATTTTTTTGTTAATGTCTCTTTTCAAACTGATGACTCTTCTGGTCCAGGCACTTGCTGATAACTCAAAGCAATGGAATGGCGAACATCAAGAATCACTTTGTTCGGTATTTGTGCACCCTCAATTCATCAACTGTTGCCGGTTTTGTACTGTAAACATGATCTTTTATGTATCTCCATAAAGAATTCTAGTGGATGAATTTTCTTTGTTTCAAAGCTTAGTCTGGCTTCACCCATTATTTGAAACCTGAAAAGGAGTGAAAATTAAGTGAGTTATCAGCTTTTAAAGTGTATACACATGTTTTGGGGACAACCTCTATTTTCTGATTTGGCAATTGAAAAACGAAACCTTGGTATTTCCTAAATAAAGTTGAATGTGTTTTCATATGTTTCTTAGCTGTAACTATTTGTTATTCTGTGAATAGCCTATTTATGTTTTCTGTTTGTTTTTATATTAAGGTTTGAGTTTTATTATTTTAATTATTATTTTGCATGAGTGAGCAGACATTCTGAAAAGCAAGCCATGCTTAAAGATCCTGTAACTCTCAGGGTAAAGTGGAAATCGCTTAGCCTGGCAGGCAATGCCTCCCATTATCTTGCCCTTGACTGTTGTCCTTTCTGAGCCAAGATGCACACAAATACACCACAGGTTATTCTGAACTATTTCCAGATCTCAAAATAATGTGTTTGTTCTTTAGGCCTCATGTCTTTTCAACATGGTCTTTTTTCTGCCCAAATCACCATTCTCCATCTGCCTGCTGTTTTGCCTAGCAAACTCCCATTCGCCTTCCAGCTCGCTCAGGAGTTACTTTCCCTAGGTGGGAACTGCTCTGCACCTCGTGGTATGGATTATGTGTCCCCCTTCTGTGCTCTTAGAGCATCTGAGAAAGGCTCTCGTAGCCCTCACCACAGTGCATTGTCTTTCCTGTTCACTAAGAGGGCAGATCTTTTGTTCTCTTTACCATGGCCTAACAGTAGCTAGCAGATAGGAGGTACTCCATAAAGGTTGAGGAAATAGAGGACAAATGAATGAATCTATTATTCTCCACCTAAGAAGAGCTGTATTTGCCCTGGGAAGTTTACCTCAGTTTGAATTTCTTATATGAATATTGCAATAATATGTGCTGGCCCTTCATATATCCAAGTAGGTAGAGCTATAGTAGTTGCTAACATATTAAAGCCCTGGTAGATAGGATGTATGGTTACATACATCTAGTGTGTCTATACTTCTCCATAAAGTTGTGGGAAAAGGATTCTTTGGCATGGATTTGATTATCTCCAAAATTCATTTACTATTAAACACAAAAAATTGGAAATTATAAGTGCGTATGTTCAGTTATCATAGCATTTGATTTCTCAGCTTAATTATAAGAACACCCAGTGAAATGCTAAAAACATAGAAAATGGAAGAATGATGGATGGATAAAGGGTGGATGGAAAATAGATGTAAAGTTTACTGGCTGAATAGAGAACATGTTCATTTAGAAAAGATAAATATATCTATTGTCTTATTCCATTTGGCTGCTATAACAACACACCATACACTGGGTAGCTTATAAACAACAAATTTTGTTGTTGTTTTTAATTTATCTTTATTGTTGAAAGTATTACAGATGTCCCTTTTTTCCCTCCACTGACTCCCTCTACCTTGCTCCTGTTTCTTCCCCAGGCCTTCTCCCCATTATTGTATGTCCATGGGCTATGCATATATGCATGTAAGTTCATTGGTTAATTTCTTCCTTCCCCTCCTCCCTCTGAAATATGTCAGTCTGTTGCATGCTTCAATGTCTCTGGATCTTTTTTGTTCTTTCTAGCAACTAGAAAGATCTGAGCTATGTGTGCTGTTTGCTGAATGCCGTCTGCTCATTCATGCCTCTCTGCCTCATCAGTTTATTTTGTTCATTAGATTTCACATATAAGTGAGATCGTGTGATGCTTGTTTATTTCTCACAGTTCTGAAGGCTGGGAAGTCCAAGATCAAATTTGGTATCTGGTGAGAGCCCACTACTTCATGGACAGACATTTCCCTATAACCTCACATGGTAGAAGGACACTAGGGAGCTTTGTGAGATCTTTTATGATAGAGAATGAATCTCATTCATGAGGGCTCCACTCTCATAACCTAAGCACCTCCCAAAGACCCTACCTTCTAATACCATTACATGAGCATTGAGTTTAAACATATGAATTTGGGGGCAGGGGGAGGAATACGCACAAATATGCATACCATATTTCAGAATGGCATGATGATAGATACCATATCATATAATCTAAGAATGTTGCTATGTCATTTCAGCTAACAATTAAATTACATGCTAAAATAAAAAATAATAAGTAAACTGCTAAAAGGGAAGTCAATGAAAATTTTGTAAAAACAAGCAAACAAAAAACAATACTTCCAAGACTCTATCAAAAGGATAGCATGACAAGAATATCCCCAAACCAGTTCATTATATTAGGAAGCCAAAATTCACTTCTTGAACACATTTGTCTTGGAGAAAATCTATATATATAGAACCCTAAGCGACCAGTATACCATTTGACCAGTTGACCGTTTGATTGGCCACTATGACGCACACTGACCACCAGGGGGCAGACGCTCAACTCAGGAGCTGCCCCCTGGTGGTCAGTGCGCTTCCACAGCAGGAGCGCCGCTCAGCTGACCAACAGGCACCAGACACCAGGCTCAGGGCTCGTGAGCACAGTTGCAGTGGCGCGAGCCTCTCCCACTTCCGCAGCAGCGCTACCAGCAGTACAACATCCCCCGAGGGGTCCTGGATTGCAAGAGGGCGCAGGCCATGCTGAGGAACCCCATCGGTGCATGAATCTGTGCACCAGGCCACTAGTTGAAATAATAATTGCATGCCTGTAATTTACTTGATCAGCTTGCTTAATGATTTGGAGGCCAATCTTTCAAGTATAGACTTGGCCAACTTTGCTAATACCTCAATTCTTAGTAGCTTTCCAAGCACTATCATGTTATCTTCTCCTCCCAATAGAACAGGAAAGAACTGAGGTTGGCATTATCCCAGTTGCCTGGCGGACTAATCACAATTTAGTGTAATAAGTTTGCTGATGGGGCAGTTTCAAGAGACATTTGCATTGTAAGCCTTTTAATTTCAGTTTGGAATGGAAGAAATTTTAGTCATCAGTAAGCAAATAGAAAGATCTGAGCTATTTGTGCTGTTTGCTGAATGCCGTCTGCTCATTCATGCCTCTGTAGCTTTGTGGGTCTGTCTGCTGAAAACACTGCTTAACACTTCAAATTCCCTCCCCATTTGTTAGTGTTTCCTAGTGGACAAAGAAAGCGTATATGGTACTGTGTGATTGGGGTTTTCCCTTAGGCATGCCTAGGGCACATCAAAACTGTATTTCAGGGACAGATGTGTCCTTAGAAGACACAATAAAAAGAGTCCTAGCAAAGAAAGAACTGCAGAACCTTTCTGGCTATAAAATGAAAAGTTTTTTTGTTGTTGTTGCCGATGTTTTTAAAAGGCCATAAAGTGTTTTGTTGTTGTTTTGGTTACTGATTTTTTAAAATTTATTTGAATTACAGTTGATATAAAATAGTATTAGTTTCAGGCATACAATATAGTGATTAGACATTTAGATAAACTTAGAAGTGGTCATTCTGATAAGCCTAGTGCCCACCTGACACCATACACAGTTATTACAATATTACTGTCCAGGGTCGGTGGAAAAGATGAACAGATTGTCAATTACAAAAATAGTCATGGGAAAAATTTTTGTTGTAAGTAAACATGACCTCATCTATGGCAGAAAATGTAGAATCTAAGGTGCATTTTTGTGTGGACCTTTTTTTAGTTATTAAGAAAAAGTCACAGGCTATCATTTGGTTTCCTTCTTAATTCTAAGGTTTTAACCAAAGCACTACTGTACCTGGGAGAGGAGATCCCAGAAGCTCTGGGGCCTGGTTCTGGGTCACTGGTGGGTAGGCAGCCCTTGTTCCTGCCGTTGGGCCTCCATGTTACTCAGAGCAGCCTGACTCCATGCCACGTGTTTCGGCATGATGAAGACACTAAGGTCCCAGGTTCGATTCCGGTCAAGGGCATGTACCTGGGTTGCGGTCCCTCCCTCTTGCTTTTTGTTTAAAAAGCAAAAATAACATCAGTGAAAATACTGGTTAATTAGTTATAGTTAATGTCTTTCAGTTTAGCTGGTTCAGCTTTTCTTTATTTACTCTATTGTGGAGTGTTTAGGATATAAATAAAAGTTCTCTTAGAAAAACACTGATTAAATTTTCCCCCTCTAATCTTGTCATTACAGATCTTCTTGTCCTCTTTGCCCTTTTCTAGGCGTCAGCAAGCTACTTTCACTTCCCCTGAACCTTTAGCTCTTTCCACTCATGAACTTGGGCTTCCCATTTGGTACAGGCAGCGATTGGGCCACAGTTACTAGCGATTGTGGATCTGTCCTTGTTGTGCTTCCTCTGGTGCTTTTAGGTCAGTTATTGTAAGAAAATACTATCAATTTTATCAATCCTCGTGAGTTTTCATCAAAATTCCAAATTATACCCAGAAATTGTATAATTTTCCTCAAAATACAGTTGACCTTTGAGCAACATGGATTTGAACTGCACGGGTCCACTTACATGTGGATTTTTTTCAGTAAATATAGAGTTGGCCTTCCATATCCCCATGGTTCCATATCTGTGGATTCAACCAACTGAGGATTGTAAAGTATTTTCTGTCAGTAGTTGGGAATCTATGGATATGGAGTGCCAACTGTATACAGGGCTCTACACCATTTTCCATAAGGCACTTGAGGATCCATGTGTTTTGGTTTCCTCAGATGTCCTAGAACCAAACCCCTGCTGATACCAAGGGATGACTGAAGCTAAGTTTTGGGGGAGTCAAAAGTTATACATGGATATTTGACTGTACAAGGGTCAGTGCCCCTAACCCCAGCATTGTCCAAGGGTCAACTGTACTTTTATTTAAACTGGATCATGTTGCTATATTTCCTCATACTTAGGCTGACTGGATGAGATATAGTCCTTTCTTTTGGGCTTCCATCTTCATGATTTTAGTCATGCATCTTTGATTATTCACTTGACAGCACCATATTAATACTCTTTCATGATTCATTTCCCTCTACACTTTCCCAGGATTTGTGAGTTAGGTAATTTTTTCATTTGTTTTTTTTTCTTTATTATTTTAGGCACAATGATTTACTGATATTTAAAATTGTTCTGGACTAGTAATTCATAGGAAATTTAAGGGTGATTATGAATAACATGAGAGGGAGAGAAAGAGTTCAATGCTGCAGCTTCATTTGTCACTGAACAGAACAATAAACCAACAACAGACAAAATGGCCTCCTGTAGGACTGGTTCCAATTAGTCTTTCTGTATTTTTCTCTTTCTCATTGTTTAACATCTCAGCACTGACTTATCATGTTTACTTCACAAGACATCATGATTGTCAAGTCCATCTACAAACTGGAATTTCCTCATTTGCATTAGTTCAAGATTATCCGTGTTTTCCTGCATATGCAAGAGTGTTGGGTGGATAAAATCCTCTATTGGGGTACAGGTGACGGTCCTGTAGAAAGAGAACTAAAGATGCAGTAAAGTGGAAGTGGTGTTCATTTGTTTGTTTTTGCATATCAGTTCAGAGGTAGCTGGCAGTCCATGGTGGGTCAATAGCTATGCTCCATAGCATCATCCAGGGACCCAGGCAGCCACCTGAGTCTAAAGTGGCTGACTGCCCCAATTTTCTCTACTTCCCAGCCCGGGGAAGGAAAAACATGAAGTAGAGGACAACCAGGTATCTTTAAAAATGAGATTGAGCCCGGCTGGTGTGGCTCAGTGGTTGAGCATTGGCCTATGAACCTGGAGATTAGGGCACGGGCTCGATATCTAGTAGAAGGCATGCAAGAGGCAGCCATTCCATGTTTCTCTCTCATTGTTGATGTTTCTATCTCTCTCTCCCTCTCCCTTCCTCTCTGAAATCAATTAAAGAAATATCTTTAAAAAATGAGATTGAGAAGCTGCCTGCATTATTCCATTTGCATTCCATTGGCCCCAGTTGAGTCATGTGGCCATACTTGTATACAAAGGAGATTGAGAAATGTAGTCTCTAACTGAGCAGCCATGTTCCCAGGTCCTCGCATTAGAATCCTAATCATGCCGCATATAGTCAAATACCAATTGTGTGCTACAGAATCTGATTCCATTATGAGTAGATAAAAGAGAAGTTAAGAATCATTGGGAAGCATCATTTTGTTTTTATGGAGGAGGGTGTCTTGCGGTCCATCTTAAAGTGTGGTTATTTTATACTTTTAAACCCCAAATTCATGAAGATTGCAATGGCATATTGCTTTTCCCAAATAAATGAAAGTGAAGAATAATCCCATCAGCCCTTCAGAGTCAGCGTTCCAGAAATGCAGTAATGAGGCATAGCTCACACTGAAGTGATACAGCTGTGGAGACCACGTGATTGTCAGCCCTACCTGGCTGACTCACTCAGCCTCACTTGCTGCATCAGCCTCGCATCACTCGTGACTCAGGTTCATACTATCATATTCCCTCTGCAAAATTTCAGTTGCTCCATGTCCCAGAGCTTCAGGGCTACTCAGGGATAGTCAAACTCAAATGGCAGTTCCTCCTTTACTAAGTGTCTGCTGCAGTGGTACCCACAAATTCTTATCTGTTAACTTTTATTCAAATTAGTTACTTTTCCCAGAAAAGGGATTGCTGGGTCACCTGGCAGTTCCATTTTTAATTTTTGAGGAACCTCCATACTGTTTTCCGTAGTTGCTGTACCAGTCTGCATTCCCACCAGCAGTGCACCAGGGTTCCCTATTCTCCACATCCTCACCAGCACTTGTTTATTGACTTACTGATGATAGCCATTCTGCCAGGTGTGAGGTGATACCTCATTGTAGCTTTAATTTGCATCTCTCTGATGATTAGTGATGTTGACCATTTTCTCATATGTCTCTTGGCCTTTTGTATATCTCTTTGGAAAAGTGTCCATTCAGGTCCTCTGCCCATTTTGTAATTGGATTGTTTGTCTTGCTTTTCTTGAGTTGTATGAGTATTTTATATATTTTGGAAATTAACCCCTTATCAGATGTGTCATTAGCTGACACAGTGAGTTCCATTTTCATTTTGATACCAGTTGCTTTTGCTGTGCAGAAGCTTTTTAGTTAGATACAGTCCCATTTGTTAATTTTTTCCTTTGTTTCTCTTGCCCTAAGCCAGCGGTTCTCAACCTGTGGGTCGCCATTAGGAAGGTTGAGAACCACTGCCCTAGGTGAAATATCAGTGAAAATTCTGCTTTGTGAGATGTCTGAGATTTTGCTACCTATATTTTCTTCTAGGATTTTTATGGTTTCACAACTTACATTTAAGTAATTTATCTATTTTGAATTTATTTTAACTCTCCCTAAAAAATTCTAGTTTAAAGTAAAAAATACTCTGGGGTGTATAGCTAACTTTTGCCTGAGGCCACTTATGATCAAAGCATTCATGATCAACTCCTTCGAAGTGCAGCTGTGGTTACTTCAAGTTCCAGGTCTCTCCTGCATAGACCAGAGCAAATCCATCATCCCAAACCCCACCAGCATCGCCAATTATGTTGGCAGAGACTCAAGAGGGAATTAAGAGATGTTCCCTTCTTTTTGTTATTTAGACTTCTTAACCCTTCACCACCATTTTTAATGAGAGGGATAAATTCACTGCTCCTGTTTATATTAACTCTATCCCTTTACCCTTTAAAACTACATATAGTGCAAGCTGTTCCTCAATTGTAGAGAAAAACAGTAAAGATTCTCTGAACATAACTTAAAAAATACATACAAGTCACATTCCTCCCCTTTTTAAAAATCACTCGGTACCTGCACTTGTGACGAGCTTGGCTCCCGGATTCAGTGTCTAGGTCTTTCAAAACATTTGTGGGGTATGAAAGAAACCAGGCACACAGTAGGTCTTGGGTCATGACTTCTATCATTAGCAACGAGCCCTTTCTCTTCTCTACCTGTAATCCATGTGATGATTTTATGACATTCATACTTATATTTAATTATAGTCATGAAGAATTCTTTTAATTATTATAACCAAGTGGAAAATTATTCTAATCTCTTAACCAGACCAACAGGAAGCCAAGGTGTTCAAACCGTAACCAAAGTATTGTCAAGGTAGGTGAGTATTAAGGACAAAGAGACTAAGAGGCCTTACTGAAGACCATGCATGCATCTTGAAAGGGAAATGAGAAAACCAGGGTTCTTGTCCCTGCCACTGAGTTCCTGTGGTTAAGCCACTTATCCTCTGAGCCAAGGCCAATATTAGCAGGTATATACTGGTATGTCCACGACTCTTGTTTAAATTATTAAAATATGTTATATTGGTTGGAAAATAGCCTTTGTCCAAGCCTCTTGCAAGACCTCTTTGGCTGCTTTCCTGGAAATCCCTGGATTTCCCTGTGATCCAGTCAGGAAAGGCTGGTTGCCTGCCCTCTGATTGACCAGTGCA
>NW_006300048.1:5557370-5557615 GCF_000327345.1 Myotis davidii | reverse complement strand
AAGGCTTGAGATTTCTTATCACTGAAATAAAACTCTAAGTTTTTTCTAGCTCTAAAATTCTGAGGTTTTATTTTATATGTTAATATTTAGAGAAGAAGGCAGGCTTGACTTGGAGCCAGAACTCCAGAATTGGCTTTTGGGAAAGGGCGTGAAGCCCTATTTGCATTGAAGGCCAGGAAGAGCCTCAAGGCAGTTCTTTGCCAGGTTGGCCCATCGAGAGCTTCTCGTGTGAGATTACTATTGGT
>NW_006300048.1:5527043-5556304 GCF_000327345.1 Myotis davidii | reverse complement strand
CCATTCGATACCACACCATTCCATACCATACCATTCCATACCATTCCATACCATACCATACCATACCATACCATACCATACCATACCATACATACACGTGCTCATTTGCCCACAAACCTCCCCAAGGCATCTACAGCTTGCTAAGCACTTTACTGAGAGTCCTTCAGTATAATTAATACCCTATTTCTTTACTGAAGGGGAGAAAGAACAGATGACAAAGGCTGTCAACTCACTGGTTATGATGAATGAACTTCTCTGGTCTATTATTTTATAAGAAGCTACAGCCTTTTGGCAGTAGAAGTAATTCTCCAAGTCTCCATTGGAACCAGCAGAATCCGTGTCAAAAATACGGCTCTGTAGGGAGAGCTACCTTTCTTAGTTCTTTATGTTTATTAGATGCCTGGGGATGTCAGCTACATTATTTTTGTAGTCTTCTAGCCTGAAGAAGTCATCATTCCTATGTTCATCTATCTATGTCCTCATAGACAAAGATCTTTTTAACAGTTAAAGGTTGACATAAAGATTTTATATTCTGGTTAGCCAGTTCTTTTTGTGAAAAGATTAAAAATATTCCTAATATTTTTGTTCCCTATTTTAAAAATTATTTTCAGCGGATGGTACTTAAGTGATTTTGTGCCTTTAAATGCTCCTTTGAATAGCATTAGCTCTGACTTCTCCAATTTAAAATGATTAATCACCTCACCTGTACTGTCAAGTCCTGGTTATTACAGCACTGTCCAGAGCACATCTGGCCAAGAGTTTCATCCCCTCTAGAATTGTCCTTGATCTTTCAAAGCTTTGTGCAGGGTAAGGAGCATTTTACTTACTAAAGCATGGGCTCAGCTTTTAGTTCTATCATGAACCAACTGTGTGACCCCTGTCTAAGACTCTTTTTCTTTAAATATATTTTAATTGATTTCAGAGAGGAAGGAGAGGGAGAGAGAGATAGAAACATCAATGATGAGAGAATCATTGATTGGCTGCCTTCTGCACACCCGCTACTGGGTATCAAGCTGCAACCTGGGCATGTGCCCGTGACCGGGATCAAACCCGGGACCCTTCAGTCTGCAGACCGATGCTCTATCGACGGAGCCAAACCAACGAGGGTGTGACCAAGATTATTAGTCACTCTGTTACAATTTCTTCATCCATGATGATGATAACAATCACTAATATCTGCCAGGCATATTCTTATCTCTTTACATGGACTATCTCATTACCAGCTGCATTTTATACACTATCTCATTGAACTCTCACAGCAACTCTGTGAGGAGCTATTCTTTTATCCCATTTTGCAGTAGAGAAGACTGAAAGCTATAAAGGCCAAGTTCTTTGAGCAAAGTTCTGCTACAGTAAGTGAAGCCAGTACAGTATGATGACCAAGCCATTGTTGTAATTGCTCATATGCTATACTGCCCAGATCCAGCTGGTCTTAGAGGACAAGTGGAATTTATACAAGTGGAGATGGGTGTGCAGAGTAGTTTAATCAGAGGCAGGGAAGTCTAGACCAGTGTTTCTCAACAGGGGATAATTACCCACTCCCAAGGGGACATTCAACAATGTTTGGAGACATTATTTTATTGTCATGATTGGGGGATGCTGCTTACATTTAGTAGATAGAAGCCATGACTGGCACTAACTATTCTATATGCATAGAATGACTCCACAAACAAAGAATTCTTTGGCTCCAGAAGTCCATAGTGCCAAGGTTGAGAAATCTATGACTCTAGAGCAAGACTAATCTGGTTGTGCATCTCCAAAGGAGACAACCGGGAACCCGTCTGGTATTGCCTGGTTGCTAAAGTCCCCAGAGCTGTCCATTAGGAAATCTAGAATTCAAACTTTTAGGAGGTGAGCCACAGTGAGGGTCGACAGATCTCCTTACTAGAAAGCAAGACTTTGGCTTTTATTAACCAAGTTTAATGCAAAGATGGATTGAATGGAATGATCTTTAACTATGTCAGTTCTCATATTTGCCAAGAAAAGTTAGCACCTATTCAAAGGGGGAAAAACCCTGCTGTACATTAAAATCTTCTGAGAAGGTTTTTTAAATGTTAGTGCTCAAGCGTCATCCCAAGAGTCTGGTTAATAGGATCTGGTGTGACCTAGTTAGTTCCAATGCATGGCCAAGATTGAGTCACTTGCCAGATTGGATCAAGGTGGGCTTGATGAATAGAACTTGAATGAAATAGCAGCGTTAGAGATGAGTTTACCATCAAAAACTTAGCATCCAGTACAGGGGACTTTAAAATACTTGCAACAGCCTTTCAGAATGAATTACCTGAATCTAATCATGAAGAAATAGCAAACAAACACCAGTTGACGGACATTTTACAGAACATCTGGCTTGTATACTTCAAAAATGTGAATATCAAAAACAGAGCAATTTTCCAGACTGAAAGAGACTAAAGAAACATGATGCTAAATTCAACACACATTGTGGGTTTATTTATTTATTTACTTATTTGTTACAAAGGACACTAATGGCACAATTGGCAAAACTGAAAGGAGTTTGTAGATTATTGTGTCAATGTTAATTTCCTGATTTTGATAACTGTACAGTGGTTATATAAAAGAATGTCCTTACTTTTATTAAATATACACAAAGCTTTTAAAAGTAAAAGCACGTCTTATCTGCAACTTTTCTCAAATGATTCTGAAGTTGTGTGTGTGAGGGGATGGGGGGTATAATGGATAAAGCAAAGGTGATAAAATGTTAACATCTGGGAAATCTAGGTAAAGGATACATGGGAACTCTTTATATTTTTCTATTCTTGCAACTTTTCAATAAAACCTGAAATTGTGTCAAAATAAAATATTAAAATACTCCGAAATAGAAAGATTCCTGTCTTCGGAGTCCTTTGGAACTAAGATTCATGTCCATTTTTCATGATTGACTTAGGTGACACCTTTTGTGCAAAGAAAAAGGAATGGATGGAAATGCATAAGAAGTGATCTGAAAGTTATGAGATAATTTTTTATAAGTTATGATATATCTTAATAAATATATCATAACTTATAAATTTTTTATAATTTCTAAAAAATTATAAGCAACCAAACAATTGATCGACCGGTCACTCTGAAGTGCACTGACCATCAGAGGGCAGATGCTTAACACAGGAGCTGGCCCCTGGTATTCAATGCTCTCCCACAGCCAACCTCCCCCTGCTAGCCAACCTACCACGGCCTAGATTGGCCCTGATCGCTGGCCAGGCAGAGGGACCCCACCAGTGCACAAATTTGTGCAACAGGCCTCTAGTAAGAATAATAACTTATAAAAAAGAGAAATTCATCGTGACTTCTAAGTTAAAAGATCTCCCTAAGTGGCTCCCCTGATAGAGCTAAGTCATCTCTTCAGAGAGCCTCTTTGTTTGAATATATGATGTTGAATCAAGTTCATCGAAGTCAACACTATGGTGATTTAGCCATTTAAGTGTTGCAGCTACTTTAGCACTTTGTCTCAGAGAATTCAGTCCTCTTTTTATTTATTTATTTATTGATTTATTTATTTTATTATTTTTTTAATATATTTAAATGATTTTGCCTCTTACTGGGGATCAAGCCCCAAATCCGGCCATGTGCCCTGACCAGGAATTGAACAGCGACCTCCTGGTTCATAGGTCGACCCTCAACCTCTGAGGCACACCAACAGGGCCCACGAGTTGTTGTTTTTTTATAATATATTTTATTGATTTTTTACAGAGAGGACTGGAGAGGGACAGACAGTTAGAAACATCGATGAGAGAGAAACATCGATCAGCTGCCTCCTGCACACCCCCTACTGGAGATGTGCCCGCAACCAAGGTAAATGCCCCCGACCGGAATCGAACCTGGGACCTTTCAGTCCGCAGGCCGACGCTCTATCCACTGAGCCAAACCAATCAGGGCAGTCCTCTTTTTTGATTCATAGTATGGGATGGAGGGATGGGAGAGTGTCTACATAAGAAGAGAGAAATAGTCAGTTAAATATAACCCTCCAGAAAACTTCCCTTCCTGATACACACAGCAGCCTGCTTGTCTTAGTCTGTTTGAGCTGCTATAACAAAAATATCACAGACTGGAGGTCTTAAATAACACACATTTATTGCTCACAGCTCTGGAGTCTGAAGAGTCCAATATCAAAGCACCTACAGATTCGGTGTCTGGTGAGAACATCCTGATTCATAGATAGCCATCTTCTTTTGTGAACTCACAGGGCAGAAGCAGTGAGAGTTTTCTGGGGTCTCTCTTATAAAGGCATTAACCCCATTCATAAGAGCTTCATTCTCATGTTCTAATCATCCCCAAAAGCCCCATCTCTAAACACCATCATATTAGGGGTTAGGATTTTTTTTTTAATCCTCACTCAAGGATATTTGGGTGGTTTTTAGGGAGAGTGGAGGAGAGAGGGAGAGGCAGAGAGAAATATCGATGTGAGAGAAACACATTGATTGGTTGCCCCCTGCATGTCCTTGACCAGGGCCAGGGAGGAGCCTGCAACCAAGGTACGTACCCTTGACTAGAATCGAACCTGGGACCCTCCAGTCCTCAGGCTAAAGCTCTATCCACAGAGCCAAACTGGCTAGGGTGGGGGTTAGGATTTTGACATAAATTTTGAAAGGACACAAACATAATTTATAAAACTGCTCCATCTAGGCCTCCCTCTGCATAAATGTTTATCATAGGTAGAAAAAAGGCTATAGGGACTATTCCTTTTTCATAACAAGGAAATATGAAACAAAATAGAAAACTACTTTCTAGAAAGTGAAAAACTGAAGAAAATGAACCTAGGCACAAAGAGTATTGTCTAGTTTGGAGAAAATCATTTTTTAATTGTCTGTGTGATCCACAGGTAGAGTGACCACACATCTCAAATCTCAATTTGCTCAGTATGATCCCAGTGGGTAGTAGTCCTCCTAACATAATTATCAACACCTCGTTTCATACTCAAAAATGTTTCAGTTTGGATATTAAATTCTACAGACATCAACCTGTAGAAAAAGCCATTTCCATCTCCTATGGGAGAATAATTTACACCAAGGGTGTTATATTACTCAGATCACTTTGCTTCATAATAGAAAAATTAACCAGTAAATAGCCATGTGGAAATCTGAACCCATTAGGGATAGAACAGAGACAGATATAAACATAGAAAGTAAACACATTCTCCAAACGAAACAACAAAAGACTTGAGAACAGAAAGTCAGTTGAACCCAACAGTTTTGTTTATCTTTCATTAACCACCATTCTAAATTATTTTTTTATAGAACAAAGCTATTTCCTCCTTGCCCTTCCAGACAAAGCCTTACAGTCTCATCCTGCAATTGTGTCCCATTTCCACAAACAGGTCCGACAGTAGTGATAGTATCTGCTCAAGAGCTTAATGAAACTCACATCAAATTTCAGGGGAAGTCAACCCAGATGTCTGTTGGAGGCTGCCACTCGCTGCCTCTTTGGCTTTCCACCAACTTCTGTCCCTGTCCAGATCACAAAATGATGCACACACTCACTCTGAGAAGCAAGGGCTCCGTCAGGATGAAATAAATTGTAGCTGATGCACAGCCAGAGGGGTGATTTAATGCAGTCCTGAGAATTTTCAGTGCAATTTCCACTCCCAGGCTTGAGCTTTGAAAAAAATGTGACTGCAGTTCAAATGATTTACGAGAGTGTGGATCGGCTTCTTTCAAACATACGCAGGCTTTCATGTTTAAAGTGCTCCCCAAAGCAGCATTTTGTGGGAAAGACCGTGTGTAGCTCATAAAATCTGAGAGAGGGACAGTTTGATTGTGACAAGATTAGAATGTAAATGCATTCTTTGTTTTAGCTGAGCTAGATTAGCCTGTGTCATGAATCTCTCTTTTTATAGGGGAACACTTAAATCCTGGGCCACAGAGCCCCTAGCTGTGGTCATACCTCATGTGCTCCTGAACACAATTGCTACTACAGTGGCGTGGATCCTCTAAGATCGTAGTGTGGCACAATATTCCCTTCCACGGGCACTGCTGATGTCCATGGAAGGACCGATGTTACAAGCTCTGGTCTGACCCTTGGGAAATCTGTGTGGTATATTAAGATGTCCAGGGAAATTCTACATACAACCTGACTCCACATTTTGTTTTTTCCTCTTGAACACTTTTTATTTGGGAAAACAAATCAGCTCACTAAAATGGCAATGAACTCCTAGTGGATGCTCCTCCACCCTTGTTACATTGTTGGAACATCTTCCATATCTTAGGAAACTTTCTAATCTGATTTTATTATTTTTAATGTAGCATCGGCATGGGTAGAGCATGAGAAACTAACCAGGCTCCAAGAGCTAATGGTGGGGGAGATCCTGGGTCTCAACAGCTGTGTAGCAAAGTGAGGGTCTTGTTCTGTGGTCATCCTATAAGCTCTTTGTCATCACTGGCCTCTGATAGTTCTTCTTTCTCAAGACTTACAAAGTAGGTGGTGCTAATATACCATGCTACCAAAAAAGCATTCCTGACTTTTCGTGTCAAGCTGGTAAAGAACAACAGTGATTATGTGGACCATCTATCTGATGGCTGAGACAAGGCCTGTGTTTGGGAGGAGATGGTGGAGCGAAGGCCGGTCTTGGCAAACTCACCAACTGTTTTGCATTGTGATTGCATTCTCATCATGAGCTCTAGAGCAGTGGTTCTTCAACCTTCCTAATGCCGCGACCCTTTAATACAGTTCCTCATGTTGTGGTGACCCCCCATTTTCATTGTTACAAATTGAACATAATTACAGCATAGTGATTAATCACAAAAACAATATGTAATTATATAAGTGTTTTCTGACGTTCTTAGGCGACCCCTGTGAAAGGGTCATTCGACCCCCAAAGGGGCCGTGACCCACAGGTTGAGAACCACTGCTCTAGAGGGACACAGCCTTCACGGGCCATAGACTCAGGAATCAGAGGAATCACGTCCTATGTTTTTGAAAGCCAAAATAATATCTACTATGAAACCCTAGACTACTGACTGTAAAAACATAATCTTCGCCACTTCTGGCTTTTCTTGTAGTTGCTACAGAGTTTTCTTAGTTCACCCCACCTCCAAACCAATGTTAAATTAAAAACCCTAACACATTGTCAGTGTGTCGAGATGGTGGTTGTGAGTGAGGGTGGCCTTGTTTAAATCACACCAAATATCCACTGCTGTGTCCTCAGGCTGCCGGCCCCCAGTCATTCGCATCCATCTGTTTTGGCATGAAGTGCCCATGTTTCCATCTGCTCCTGTTAAAAGTCTATGAGGTTACTCTCTATTCTTCTTGTCCTGACAACAAAGTAGGTCCTCGGGTTTCCTGCCCTCCCTGCCTGAATCTGTACTCCTCTTGGAAGAACACAAAAAAGTATTTGAAGTTCCTCTTTGACTCTAGAGTTATGGGAAATCCACTGGGCTGTGTTGGGTCCTCTCTGCCTGGAGATGCCACACAACCATGCCCAGTCTGCTGTTCCTGTACAAACTAGGCTGTTGGAGGGGGGTCCTGGTACTTTGCTGCTTTCCTGGTCATCCCTCGTCCACAGATGCTATCTGTTCTCATATCTCTAATGTCACTTTGAGGGTCTCAGAATTCTACTCACCCCTTGGAGGTTTTGACCAAGATTGAGGTGAGATGTTCCTGACTCAGGCACATACCAGCATATGACAGTATAACTCTCCTTTCCAACTCTCTCTCTCTAGTCTTTGTATCTTCTGTAATGGGAAATGACGCTGCAAATATTCTTCTAAGTATTTTATTTTCATAGCTGGACCTTAGAAGCTGAGAATCTGACCTCTTTGCTTTCTGCTTCCACAGTCAAGGGAGCAGATGACCCACAATTAGCTACCAAATAGAGTAATGGGATTCAAGGAAAAAACATCAATTAGTACATCCTTCGACAAAAACAACCAGTATTCCAAAAACAAGTTGAGTGAACATTTTGCTTGGTTTACCAATGTTTGCAGATTGAACACTTTCTTGTCTGAACTCAGCTCTGTGTTAATCTTTGAATCACAAACAGGAAGGCAGCGAAAATGCTGCTGGAAAGGAGATGATATAATAATCACAGTCCATATTTGCTTGCTGCAAGATCCACAGGAAACCTCTATGCCATGTGCCATTCAGCTAAAATTCTCATCATCATCTTTACCAATATTTTATGCCTCCAGCTCTAAGAACCGAATACAGTGGGCAGGCTTATTCATAAAAGAATCACACAAATCATGATGATTTTTTGCCACATTTTTCAACTCTCTAAAGAGGAAATGACCATGATTAGCACAACAGCCACAACCCATGTAGAAAAATGCCCATGCCAACGATGGACACAGCCATGCAGCTTGTCTGTGTTGACAGGCATCTTCTCTGTGCTACATAAGGACAAAGTACCTTAATGTTTCTGAGATATTTGTGATCCCATTTATGTCTGTGTATGTATATGATCAGTGCATTTTTAAACTCCTGCATAAGTAGATTTCTAATGTCATGACCCAAATATGGTAATAACTCAGTTATTCTAACTAGAATGAAGAGGTTAACTTTACCAAAGAAAAATTACTTACGCTCTTTAAGTCTTATTTTTGTTATCTAAAAAGTGGCAATAGTAATAATGCCTCCCCTATATACCTAAGCGGCTCAAGAACATTAACAATGTAATCCATATAAAAGGATATAAAATAGATAAAAGCAATGTATAAACCTGAAGTGCAAAATCCCTCTGTGAATATTATCATCATCATTGTCATATCATCATCATCATCATCATCATCATCTTTACCATCAACCAAACAAGTTTTCATGGATGATACAGTGAGAGCAGAGAAATTCTGAATTCAATGTGTTCCTATTTAGTGAAGAAACAAATTTTTGAAAGTCTGTTGGCCCGATTGCTCCAGTGGCCAAACAAGAATATTGCTACTATTGGAAGGGTATTGGGAAAAACAGAATAAGCATGAACTGCCCACATCCAATATTAGGAACATCAGGTCCTGAAATAATAATAACACAGCTCTGGTTGCCATTCCTTGAGAAAAAAACAGCCCAGGCCTACAAAGGCATAAAGTTGGACAAGTAAACCATTCTAGAATGTCATAAAACATTAGGTACCCTTACACTCAAACAAACAAACACACAAAAATGCTACAATGAAAGATGCTTACCCAGGGGGACCTACATAAGGTTAACATAGTCGTTATTCATAATAACTAGTATAGCCAGGAAACACCAATTTGAAACTTATAAAAGCCAAACTCAGAAAAACAACAACAAAAATCTATACTCTTATAGAGGAATCTACTAAATCTGGAAAAAACTTATGGAACTAACTTTTTACATGAGTGATGCAGGCTAAAAATATTATTTTAATACAAAAAGTCCTAAACTTCTTCTTTGTCTGTAAACAGGGATGGTATCTGTTACAGTTTCAAGGATATGAAGCTTATACCTAAAAAGTGTTTAAGCCTGACATTGCCTTGGCATATTTTGCTGTTCACTCTAGCTGAATATATGACATTCACCAGTTTTTCAGGGATGAGGAAATAATAAAACCTAGAAGAGGGTGGTATACAAAACAGAGTCCCAATGTGTTGATTTACCACTTCCCCAAATAATCATGAAAATTATCCACAATATCCCCACCACCACTTTCATGCACAGGGGAAAGGGAGCTGGAACAAAAGAAAGAAACTAACTTTTGTCTGCCACGTACCAAGTGCTGCACAAATATCTTATTAGCTAATTTTTGCAATAACCTTGACATTTGTTTTTATGGAGATGCAGGAATGGAAGCTTAATGGGATTAAGTTCTGGCCCTAGCTTATGCAGTGCATTTATAGTCTATGGCTGTGTATCAATGATGGTAAATTTTATGTGTCAACTTGACTGGGCCATGGTGCCCAAATATCTAGTCAAAGATAGTCTGGGTATCTCATAAAGGTGTTTTTTGAATGAAATTAATATTTAAATTGGTGGATTTTACATCAAGCAGATGATCCCTATAACATGGGTGGGCCTTATCCAATCAATTAAAGACCTTAATAGAACAAAGACTGCCTTCCCTGACCAAGAAGGAATCCTGCCAGCCAACTGCCTTTGGACTCAACTACAGGTCTTCCCTGGATCTCCAGCCTGCTGGTCCACCCTGCAGATTCACCAAACCTCCATAATCACATGAGCCAACATTTCAACATTTCTCTCTCTCTCTCTCTCTCTCTCTCTCTCTCTCTCTCTCTCCATATTTTGTATATGCATACACACACACACACACACACACACTGTTGGCTCTGTTTCTCTGAAGAATGCTGACAAATACAGTAGCAAATTACCTCCTAAAACCTATCTCATGGTGTGTAAACTGGGTTTTCTGGCTCAGGGACTCTCACAAGGCTGCAATTGTAAAGTTAGTTGGGCTACAGTCTACTCTGAAGTTTTGACTGGGGAAGGAAGTGTTTCTAAGCTCACTTAGTAGTTGTTGTGTGAATTCAGTACTCACAAGTTATTAGACTGAGGCCTCCGTTACTCTCTGGTTGTTGGCTGGAGGTCTCCCTCAGTTCCTTGTCATGTGGGTCAGCTCACGTCATCAGAACAAACCAGTGAGAAGAACCAGAGGGAATAAGATGTAAGACACCGGTTATTGTAAACTAATTGCAGAAGTGACATCCCATTACTTTGGCCATGTTCTGGTCCTTAAAGCAATCCCTACATCCAGCCCACACTCAAAGAGGGAGGATCACACAGGGCATGAATGCCAGGATGTGAGGACCACTGGGAGCAACGTGAGAGGGAGCCCACCACACCCAGCCAGTCAGTGCCACACTGGTCTGATTCCAGAGCCCACTCTCTCCATGGTGCCCTCTGAGACCTCAGAGAGCCTGGGGGAATTCCACCCATGATCACTTGGTGAGCATGGTACAAAGCAGAGGGGACCTCGGGCCTTAAATAATCCTCCAGATCCCAGAAAGGCAAATTGCCACTCAGCAATGTTTCTGCATTCTTATAGTTCTCAGAGTCACTGTCTCTCCTCCAAAACATACAACACACATACCTGAAACGTGCCTTATCAACTCTGACTCTGTCTTGAATTCTTTGCAAACATGATTCTTCTTTATATATAACTAGAGGCCTGGTGCATGAAATACACCCCCTTAGCCCTGCCTGCGCCCTTTCACAGTCCAGGACCCCTCTGGGGATGTCTGCCTGCCAGCTTAGGCTGAAGTGGGGCTAAGTCAGCAGTCAGACATCCCTTTCGCACTCCGGGACCCCTCGCTCCTTACTGCCGGCCTGCTCCTTACCACTCAACTCGCTGCTCCTTAGTGCTGCGTTTGCCAGCTGGGAGCCTGGCTTCTGGTTAAGCAGCACTCTCCCTGTGGGAGTGCACTGACCACCAGGAGGCAGCTCCTGCATTGAGCATCTGCCCCCTGGTGGTCAGTGCATGTCATAGCAACTGGTTGTTCCACTGGTCATTCCACCGTTTGGTCAATTTGCATATTAGGCTTTCATTATATAGGATGATGTGATCAGTGCATCCATATTCATCCTCTGGGCACACAGAGCAGTCACATTTTTTCAGATTTAGGACTCAGGGTCCTGGGCTGCCTATTATGAAACACCTTTCTTCTCAGAGTCTTCCTCCTCTGACGCACCCAGAACCCAATGATCCATGGGATCCATTCTTGGTACTCTCCCCTCAGCTGAAGGGAAGGGTGGAAAGCCAGCTCAGCTGCTGAGGAATTGTTTCTCAGCAGCTCCATTATTGAAAGTAAGAGGGTGTTTTTTCATAGATAAGACACAGGCTACCCATGTTGGGGGGCAGCAGGTTTCTCAGAGGACAGGAGGGAATGAGGCAGGTTTGCTCACAGGAATCATGGGCCACCACAGGCCTGGGCACCCAGGGAGGCAGCTTCTTCAGCTCTTCCCCAACTCCTTCAGATCCCACATTCAAGCAGTCACTTCCCCAGGGTGTCCCCAGAGCACCTGTGTATCTGGGGCAGCCATTCCCTGGGCTATTTAAGGTACCCCCACAGACCAGGTAACTGCCTCCATCACAGCAGTGTTATAGAAGTCAGTGAAATAGGAGGAAATTCCCAGCACAGTGTCTGACATTCATTGGAACTAAATGATAAGTTCCCTCCTTGGAATTGAGAAATGAATGAATAAGAAATACACTTTTTTTTTAAATAAGTTGGTGATTGATGTTATTTCTTTAAAGGGAGTTAGGAAGGTATTCCTTGGTTTATCTGGTTTATTCAATCTCTGTGGACTTACTGTTAGAGGAAGCCACATGAAATTGCTAAGATTTGAAGGTTCTTAACCGTCATAAAATGCAATTTCACATGGTTCAACCTAATACAATCTTGAAAAGAAATCGCTGGGGCACTTCTGGCTGAATGTACTAGTAGCCGGCTTAGAAGGGGTTTAACTTCTCTTTCTACCAAAATCTTTCTGAAATGGCAGAAGCAAATATAATAAGAATTAGCAATCCATGGTTCTGGGACAAGGAAAGCACCTACATAGATCAGAGGCCCTTCTGGAAGGCAGCAGGCAGGTGGGATCCTACGGGCCGAGCGGCTGCTGCAAGGGTGGCTCCTGTCTTAGGCCCTGGGAGCGCCCAGTTCACTGAGGGTCCCACTGGCTGACCAGGTGGAAGAGTTCTGATTCCATAGAGCAGCCACCAGCGGGGATGTGGGGGTGTAGTCCCCTCCACACCCTCAGCCTCACATTTGCTCCAAGACTGAACCTGTGAGTAGACAATCATTAAATGAAGTGTGGAATAAGGTTGTTGAGGCTGCAGGGAAGCAGACATGAACCTGAGGGGCCTTGAGGCTAAACAACTTTGAAAATGACTCCAAGGCAGGCTCTGCACCTACAGAGTCAAGTCACCCTGGTTGGTTAGTCGCAGGTCCTGCATTCCCGAGTCCCCCCATGTCCTGAAGCCTGTGAGGACACCCCACCCAGGAGCTCTCCCAGCCCTTCAGGTCATCCCCGCACACCTGACGCTCGCATGCTCCCATCCATGAAGTATTGGCAGTTGAAGGCTCTCAGCTGAGTCCCCCTGTGAGAATGGACTTCAGCAAAGGAGCGTGGGGGGTCACCTCGCCATGGTCAGCCCCCATATGCGGGTACAGCTCCTATCCAATGACTGTTCCAAGGGAAGCAAGATCTGGATGGGGGCCGCCTCTGACGGGCCTTGTCTCCCCCTATTGTGGCCATGAGAGCTGTTGAGCCCTTTTTGGGGACCTTCAGTGTAATGTGCTGGCAAAATGCATACATATTTGATAATGCAATGACTCAGGATGTATACTGGCTGTTACCTGTGGGGGGATGGGAACCACTCAAATATCTTTTACCACATAGCAGAAAATAGTTCTCCAAAAAAGGAGATACATAGACACGTGGAATGAATGAGTTAAAGAAGATACTTGATATGATAATGCAAATACATAACTAGGAACCTGGAAGTACAATTGTGCGGTGTTACTAATGAAGTAAAGGTTTGTGTCTCTTCAATAAAAATAAAAAGGCATTTACAAATTCTAGAAGGAAAAAATGAAACAGACATGACTCTATAATGAAACAAGGGAAATGTTGATGAAGTGAAAGAAACAGTGTTTTCTGAAACAATAAATCCCAACCCCCACAGGTTAAGAAATTAAGAGTAAGGAGAATTAGTAATGTCATGAATAGTCCTGGCCAATTTCTTTTATGTTTAGTGTACATTATGGTTGCAATTACTTTTCTATGCTATTTTTTTTCCTACCAGTGCTTTTGTTACTTTTACATATTTTATAAATTTGCCTTTTCTATGGGTTTTTTTCCTTAAATAGTCTTAGGTTCTCTTTCAAATTAAATCATAGAGGGTTTACATTTTTATATAGACAGCATTATCTTCTGATTTTCATGACACTTGACTTAGATTTTATACCTGAAAACATAAACCAATATTTCTTAAGACTTTTTTATTTTAAACTACTTTAGGAGAATAATAGTTCCTGTTTTGAAGAAGTCTTTTTTATGAAAGTTGACTATTTCTTTTTTTTCTGATAAATTTAAGTAAAATTGATAAATGTAATGCTTTTATTTAATAACATGTTAATGTGATGATCTTGGATGGATAGGGTCCTTTTATTCCACATATTTGTGTATGTTTTGCAGTCAGTCTACCCTGACTATGTTGTTTTCTAAGGAGACCAGCAGTAATTCTTTCAAGTGACAACATGGTTCATAACTAGAACTTGGCAAGTGGCTGTGAATTAGAATCCGGGTACTGCCACCCCTTGTCCTTAATCTTTAATGAGTCATTAACCTCTTTTTGGCCTTGATTTTTGAAATGGAAAATCGGGGTGAAATTTATATTTGAGGCGTTCTAAAAAAATAATTATTATCGCAGACCTGCTTTTCTTAGGGAATTTCTAGGACTACACCTCTGGACATCTTTGTTTGATTCAAAGTCTTGCATTATTCACAAGGTCAAGATGTATCAGCAGAATTTCTTGATATTAAATGTTGCTGTCCTGTCTTTGGATTTTGTATGTCTGTGCATTCAGGTCCCAAGTTCTAGTGCAGTTTTACCTCTGACCAGTGATGAGGCCTTGGGCATGTCACCTGACTGCTCTTCACTTTATACCTTTTAACTTTTAGATAAAAAGTTTAGAGTAAGTTACCTCTACTGTCCCTTCTAAAAATAGAGGTGAAAGTGATGCTGAAGAGAAAACTTGATCACTGAGAATTTGGGGAGGAAGTGATTAAAATTGAGTGAGATAAGGAGGTTTGGTGTTTGCACTCATGTTGCAATGCTAAGTACAGTGTAGTTCATATGCTTAAACTTCTTGGTCTTAAATGGGC
The DNA here is from genome assembly GCF_000327345.1 of Myotis davidii. Lineage (NCBI taxonomy): Eukaryota > Metazoa > Chordata > Mammalia > Chiroptera > Vespertilionidae > Myotis > Myotis davidii. The sequence goes on along the minus strand of NW_006300048.1, from coordinate 5,541,499 downwards.
TGATAAATTGTCCTGGGTATACACACTGGCAGATTGGGATTAAATATTATCAATCAGCTGAGGCCAAAGCTGGTGTCACTTGCAAGTCTCTTCAGGATTTTCTTCACTGTTTTTTTTTTTTTAATATTTTTTATTGATTTTTTACAGAGGGGAAGGGAGAGAGAGATAGAAACATCAAATGACGAGAGAGAATCATTGATTGGCTGCCTCCTGCCCCCTACTGGGGATGGATCATGCCCGCAACCTGGGCATATGCCCTGACTGGGAATCGAACCATGACTTCCTGGTTCACAGGTAGACACTCAGCCACTGAGCCAGAGATAGAGAGCCAGAAACATCGATGAGAGAGAAACATCGATCAGCTGCCCCCTGCACATCCCCTACTGGGGATGTGCCCGCAACCCAGGTACATGCCCTTGACCGGAATCGAACCCGGGACCCCTCAGTCCGCAGGCCGACGCTCCATCCACTGAGCCAAACCGGTTTCGGCTTCTTCACTTTTTTATGGGAACCTCCAACACAGTGTCCCACCTACCTGATGAGTTCCCTCTTTATAGTGAGAAAAGAACCCAGTGAAAACCAAAACTTGCAAAGAACAAAATAATAACCAAAGTAAAATCAATGTAGTGGTTGTAAGTATGAAACAATCAACAGGAGTAATTGCTAAGTGCAATTCTATAAATATATGAATGAATGCAAAGAATGGGAAAATGCTAGCACCGGAGGATAGCACTGTAATTCCCAGTAGCACAATTACATAAATCAATTTATTCACTGAGTCAGGAAGCTCTTTGTCTCAGATGGCCCCACCCATGTCTTCTGATCTGGTACTTCTCAAATGTAAAAAGGACACTGCCCATCCGGGGCTCTTGTTGAAATGCAGATTCTGAATCAGTAGCTCTCGGGGCTTAGGGGCTGAGATGATGCCTACCAGACAAGCCGCAGGGCTGCTGCTGCTGGTGGTGGTCTGTGTTCCACAAGTTGGATTGTCAGGATGACACAGCACTTAGAACAGTGACTGCACTCGGCAGGCCTGAGTGGTAGTGATGGCTATTCTTGCTGAGAGGTTCAGGAATTCCGCCTCTGTGTGTCAGATGCAGCAGGACCAAGAGTTGTGCAGCAGCCAGATTTTTTAGTTAAATACCTAACTAGAATCCTTCAATAAACTCATTTATGGGTTTTAGTAACCCCTAAAATTGATTCTGTAACTCACTCTCTCATTAGATTATAAGTAAGCAGCCCTTACTAGGAAGAAAGTCTATGATATGTGCATGATTTGCTGCTAAGAACTACTGAGAAGGTTTACATGTTCAGAGAGGATCTGCCCATTGGGAGGACCATCACATCTTTCTAGTGGGCTGAGGGCCACCATTTCAGAATTAGGGATTCAGGGACCAGCCTATTGGTGAGCACGTGTCCAGTGTACCCGGCACACCCTGAGGTCATGCATAATCAATAGCACTCCCTCCTTCAAAGCCCTGGCTTCAACAATACACTGTACAGTGATCCTAATTATAGTGATGACAAGTTCCCAGCTTCACTCAGCTTGCCTGCTTCTTCCCAGACTTTCTGTCACACAAAGAGAAGAGAATTCTCAGTCAAAGCATCCTTCTTGGCTGGTAATGGTTTTGGCCCTAAGTCAGACTTATGTTGAACACTCCTGAACTTTTGTGTATAATATGCGCGCACAAACACCCCTCTACTGTGGGAGAAACGTGGTTTCATCACTATGATACAATTGGCAGATGCTTCCAGTCTGGACTGCCTATGTGAAGCTCTGGTCCTTTTGACAGACGAAGCTTCCATTCCAGTTCCATCTATCTTTCCTAGGATTGTAGAGAAATTCTTCACACTGCTGCTGGTCTGTGAGATATTCATAAGCAAAGTTGGCTCAAGACAAAAGATGTTATCCATCTTATTGGGTGAGATGCCAAAAAAAGGGTGACACCATTCCAACCCAACTTCTTCTGTCCTTACGTAGGGGATCCTAGAGGTTAAGACTGTAGCTCCAGGTACCAGACTCTCTGAGATGAAATCTGCATTCTGTCCCTGACTGACTGGCCTTATTAGGCCAATTGTTGAATCTCTTTATCTGCCTCATGAGCTTATTGTGAGAATGAAATGTGCTATTCTATGGGAAGGGCTCAGAGAGGGCTTGGCAAATCAAAAGCATTCAACCCTTAGACATTCTTAGACCTGTAGTACCTAGCGGTTGTCTCATAAATGGACAAGGGAAATTTACCACTGAGCAAAATCCCAATCCCAAATCATGCTCAGTGTTAACTACAGCTGTGGAGTTGGTCCAGAGGGTCAGTGTTGACTGTTTGGAATGAGGCCTTCTTTTGGGTATCTTGTACCCCAAATTTGTGATGGGTTGAAACAATCATTTTAGCTTCAAATATCAAAGAATTTGAACATAAAAGATTTAGTTTTATAACAGGTTTTTAGCATGATCATGTATTCCTTTGATGTCATTACATAAAGAGCAGAGAGAACAGAACTAACATAATAATTTTTTTTTTTTAAAAGTGTAATGGAGAGGAGCAACAGGAACAGTAAGGAAGACCATTAGGAGCAAAACAAGCTGTGGACTTAATATCTAGATTTAAAGATTGAGTCGCAAAAAGTTCTTCACATCTGCATCTCAAAAGAATGCAAATGCCATTTCATTTTCATGGGAAAAATAAGTTAAGGACACCATGCTGTCTTTGAAAAGCTTGCTTTGATCTTATGCCAAATGGCAAAATGAATGTATTAAATTTTAAATTGCCTCTCTTCAGAAGGATGTGATATGGAACATGTTTAGGATTTAGCCCTTTAACATTAAACATACTAAAAATGTCCTCATCAATTATTGATAGCTCAATATTAAAACAGAGGCTTCCCTTCAGTCTCGGGAAGATAGAACGATGTTTGTTTTTAGAAGTGCATTTCCTACCTCATTCAACTACCACATTGTGTGGCATTCTGGAAAGAAACGATTTCCTAAGTTTGTGTTGGTGCTGGTGAGCTGTCTGTCCCACGTGCATCAGCAGCAGGGCCATGACCTGTTATTCAGAATTCAAATGAGATGTACTCAGTAGCGCATATTGCTAGGAAAATAAATGTCGCAAGAAACATATAGGACCCTTAAAATCATAAAACCTTAATTCTCATTTTTGGAGGTTTCCTACAATTCCCTAAGTATTTAATAGCAGTGTGAGTGTCCACGCCTAGGGCAGTGTGGCTTAGGACTGACTATTAGTTTTGTCCTCTTCATAAGTGGCCCAAAATACCTTTTTTTTTTTAGAAGTGACCTCAGATGAATAGGAATATATAAATCCTTTGGTAATGTTGCTGCCCTGCCTGGAACAAAAAGCTTCTTCTAAATGCTCTCGCCACCCACACATCAACATTCCATCCATCTTCACTTACCGTTTCTTCCCTGAATAGTGACACCCCTAGTACACACACACACACACACACACACACACACACATATTGGTTACATATGAAAAGAGGTGTAGAGTGTTTTTAAAAAGTTGAAGGAAGTAACGGATTAAATCTAAATGGAGGAATGGGGAGGGGGAAGGGGTTAGGAAAGACTTCTGGGGAGAAATGTGTTTAATTTGATTCTTGGCTTCCTATTGCAGTATGCAGAATCTTTGTCCATATGTTCAGTACATATTTGTTGATTTTCTTGAAGAGTAGCTTTGAAGAGAAGAAAAACTTATCAAAAGATAGTGTCTGTGACTGCTCCATCCACAATGCTTGTTTGTTTCATTACCAGGTGAGCCCTTTCCATATGGGCACCAATACTGAATACAGAGCAGTGGACAAAGACAATGAACCATTCTTGCCCTTGACGTTCTTACACTCTGGTTAATGAGGGAGCAGTTACCCTCATGGACTAGATAAGTCTGTGAAGGGAACACAGTGGAAGATGTTGGAACCTCATTAGGATTCAGGGGGATTTCACAGATAGGAGATCTAAGTGGGGACTTGAGAGATAATTAGAAGTTTTCTGATAGGGGTGTAATACACTTATGACTATAGTTAATACTGGCTTACATATTTGAATGTGGCAAGGAGAATAGATCTTAAAATTCTCATCACAAGAAGAAAAATATTTGTAACTATGTGAGTTGATGGATAGTAACTAACTCTACTGTGGTAATCATTATTCAATATATACACTTATGAAACCCTTATGTAAACATCCTAAGCTTATACAGTGTTATATGTCAATTATATTTCAATAAAACTGGAACAATAAGAATACAGAAAAAATAAGTTATCTGAAGGAAAAGGGTGTCACTGGCCGAAGAGAGAGCAAGTGTGAGAAGGCTTGGAGATACAGACTAGCCTGCCTTTGGGAACCTGCAAGTGAAGTCTGGCTGGAGTGCAGGGGACAGGTGAGGGCAAAAGTTGGATATGAAGTTAGGGGGGTGAGAGAGATGGTCATTTTATAAAGGGTCTTTAATGCTAAGCCAACCTGTATTCTAAAGCTATGTGAAGCAACTGAAGGATTTTATAGAGGAGGAATATGATCAGATAATGAAGGGTGGAAAGAACACAGCGCTTGTACCCCATGTGGGATGAGGGAGAAGGCAAAGAGCAGGATGACATTCAGCCTCCTGGCTTGAGCAGCTGGAGAGCTTGGGCCATTTGGAGAGAGAGAGAGAGAGAGAGAGAGAGAGAGAGAGAGAGTGCGCCCTCTATGCACCCTGACTGGGGATCAAACCAGCAACCTAGGTATGTGACCTGACTGGGAATTGAACTCCCGCTGGAGAGCTTGGGCCATTTGGAGAGAGAGAGAGAGAGAGAGAGAGAGAGAGAGAGAGAGAGAGAGGAGATTAGAAACCCCAGCAAAGAATTTGTCTTTTTTTAAGCCATTAAATTTAAGGCACCTATCGGATATCCCAAAGGAAGTGATCAGAAAATAGTTGAATGTGAGAATAGAGTTGGTGGAGATGGGTTTGTCTGAAAGGCAGTTGAGGTGTGTTGAGACAGGCAAAGTAGTCAGGTGGGAGGGACTTAACAAGTCTCAGGTATTTGAGGTATCTGACTGTCAGAGATTTTTCCTTAGTGGCTGGCAACTTTGCTCCCTGCCTCTCTGAGCTCCAGCCCCTGCTCATGGTGCAGGATCTCCATAGGAAAGGGCTAAAGGCAATTACCCAGTTTATTTCCACCTTAGAATTATTTAATTTACTATGCTGGTTTTGCAAAGGACATTTTTAAAGCTTAGCATCCCAGAAAGAAATCTTGATGGTTAATTTGGGCTCCAGATTTTAAGTAGATAGTAACATTAATAAAATGCTGTTAGTGTGATTAGCCTTAATTTATATGAGATATTATGCTGGGCACTCCTATAATTGCTCTTTATAGTCTTTAAGGATTAGATAGAGGCACAAGCATAGATACAAATATAGATAGATATAGGCATAGGTAATGATTTACTTGGATCTAGATATACGGAGATGGTACAGCTAGAGCTAGCAGGCCAAATATCATCATCTTCCAGTCTGGATTCATAATAGTAACAACTCACTCTCACTAAGCTCAGCAGCTTTCCAAGTTATTTAAATAACTAATTCACTTAATGCTCAGGACACCGCTATGAGGTAGATACAGTTATTAATCCCCATTTTACAGATAAGGAAACTGAGGTGTCAAATAGGTAAGTAAGTGGCTCAAGGTTGTACAAATCCCGGGTCTAGGATTTGGACTAGACGGAGTGGCCCTAGAGTCTGTGCTAGTAACATGGTGTTATGCTGCCCCTCTTTACCTGTGTCTAATAGCTAAATCAATATTTAAATGCGTTTGAAATGCAATTCCTGTGTGGAGAGTGGGTAAGCCATAAAGGAGGCTGTGCTCTCACCAATTACACATGCACAGTTAGAGCAAATATCTAGGCAGGGCTGCTGGCAGCCACAAGAGCTCTTGCAGACTGACCAGCAGAGGAGAGAAGGTGGTGGCCCAAAGTAGGATGAAGCTGTTGTTAGCCCTCAGGAAATGGCCTGAAGCAAGGCAGCCATTGGTATTGTAAACATGGCAGCTATAAAAGGACTGTCAGATCCTTTCTTTGTATTTATCACTATGCAGATATGTCCAATTTGTGGCATGTGACAGAGACCTGTGCCCCTCAGTGCTCTCTCAGAGTTCCCAAGTATGCCTGGTCCACCCCATACCACCCCCAGGACATGGGCATTCTCCTCCCCTTAGTCCCTGTGTGTTCAAAGACCCATTGGGAAACTTACAAGGGCACGAGTGTCCTGGGAGGCAGGCAGGGAGCATGTAGGCGTGCAGGTATTTTGCTTGTCACACCCTGGACACTTGGTGGGGCTAGTGTAACCCACCAGAACAAGCCCTGGACTCAGGTGCTGGCAGGGTCTCACTCACCCAAAGGGTGGGCACGCTGCACAGAGTTAGACCCCACAGGGTCCTGGGCATCCAGATGCCTTTCTTGGTCCATTCATCTGGCACCTACTGCCCCTTACTGAACACCCACAGGACGGGTTTCAAGCACACCCCTTAACTTATTTCCCCTCCTCAGTTCTCCACCTTAGGTATTTACAAATGGGTTCACACGGGCCAGGGACATAGCCACCTATGATTCCTGGGCTGAAACTTCGCAGATGCAAATTTCTTGGCTTTCATTCTGGTGATTCAAACCCTTACGGAAGTGACTCTCATCAGTAAGGGTGATGTAAGCCTGGGCTTATTTTAGCTGTTCTGAAAACCTGCGCTCCAGACTGCTTGGTGATCATATCGTGGGCTCAGTCTCTTAGTCACATTTCCTAAAAAGTGAATGAAACCTCAGAGGGCAGGCAGGGGAAGGTGGGGGGTAAGAGATCAACCAAAGGACTTGTCAGTTTCAGGGCCCTCGTTTGCATGGACCTCTACCAAAACCTGGCAGGGCCCTGGCGTGTGCTCACCCATTTTTATAAAATGTGCAAAAGTTAAACCTTATGCCTAATTTTGTGTGACTTTGCTTAAAGAGGGCGTCCCAAGATGTCAAAGCTTCAGGCTCCACAATACTTAGATGAGCCTCTGTTCAAAGAACTTTCCAGTTTACAGACCCTGTACATTTTCTTAGTTTGGAGGGAGTTTTGGGGTTTTATTTTGCCAGTTCTAAATGTATAGACGATGACTCAGTGGGATCAGAGAAATGGGGACTTTCTTAAGTAAAGAAGTTAAAATGTGCCCTTGCATAGCAATGTTATCCTGCCACCGTGAACTTGAGGGCCAACGCTAGGAATGAAAAACAGAATCAAACACAGATCATGGAAAGTGAGAGGCGTGAATGGTGAAGCCATAAGGCTTTAGGACAAATCGGGTCCTTCTGAGCTTGTGTTGACATTCACACCCCTGGTGCAAAAGTGGCTATCTTTAGGGTATGAATCAATGCAGTGGCATCAAACTGTACTGGTGGTATTTGTATTCTTCACAGCCACACACTCATGGTTTAAATTTAGAAAAAGGAAAAGAAAAGTAAGAAACAAAATACCAGTTTTTCATAAAATCATCCTTGATGAAACAGTACAAATTAATAATTTTATTAATTCTACCCTTGAGCCTTTTTAGTAATCTGAATAACAATATGGAGAGTATACATAAAGCACTCTGTAGCCACCAAAACACAATGCTTGGCTTGAGGCAACAGGCTAAGCTGTCTGAAGCTGAATTGGGCAGGTATTTTTCTCATGGAACAAATCGTTGACTTGAAAAGATAACTAACAGGCAAATGACAGTTATGCAGACCTTGATATTTGGGAGCCATTTTCTCAAGAATGAATGAGTGAGCATGTTACTTCAAGAAAAACAACCAACAGTGGTTGTTATCAATGATAAAGAATAAACTTTCAAGCAAAAGCTAGAATTTTGGAAAATTTGTATCTGCCAGCATGAATCTGACAACTTTGATAAGACAGGCAGTAATATTAATGAATGGCATTTTTGATATTGTGCAATGATAGGCTGCATAACTCGGGAACCAATATTTTCTGAATGACCAATGCACACTCTTACAGAACACATGCAGGTAAAAAAAATCCATTAAAGATGCAAAATGGATAAATGGATTTTAATATAATCAAAGAAACCAGATTCAACATTACAATACCCATTAAGCAGCTGCCACTTGTTGAGTTTTAATGATGTTTCTCTCTATCCTCTCCCTTCCTCTCTGTAAAGAATCAATAAAATATATTAAATTAATGATGTATCCAGGAAGAATATTCAAAATTCATTGAAAGACTATTAAAATCCTCCTCTCTTTTCCAACTGCATAATTGAGTAAGGCCAGCTTTTCTTCCTACCCTGGAGACAAAGCAGCACAGTGTTAACTGATCAAATACAGAGAAGCAGGCCTGAGATGCCAGGTATCTTCTATTAAGTTAGAAATTATAGAAATTTGCAAAAAGGTAAAACAATGCCAATCTTCTTACTGCCTTTTTCTTGTTTTGAAAAGGTAATTTTTTTATAAAGTATTATTTTAACATATAATGGATTTATAAATAAAAATTTCTTAATTTCTCCATTTTAATTTCTAGTGCAGTAAACATTGATAGATGAAACCCGCATTCACAAAAGTCCTTTAGGGATCCCCCATAATTTTAAGAGGATAGCAAGGTCCTGAGACCAAAGTTTGAGATCACTGCTGTAGAACTTTATTTTAACTAGTAGCTACAAAGGAAAGTAAGAAGGAAATGAGGAATTTATTGGGTTTGTGGGGTACCAGACTGGAGGAAATTAGCAGCCAGTGGACAGCAAAATATGGCTGTGTGCCTGGTGGGAACCTGAATATTAAAACCACAGAAGATGTGCTAGAAGGGCAGGTGGAGGACCCCTGCTGCTGGCTTTGTTCTTGTCCGTTTTGCCTAAGGGCCTGGCGGGTTCACTGTGCTAGATCTGCCTCTAACCAATTTGGTCTGGTATCATATTGCCCGAGCAAATGAAATGTTTGTCATGTCACTAATGGAAAAAAATAGGGCCAGCAAGTCCCTAATTCTTGGCCAGGTTTCACTCCTTCCCTCCCTCTGCCATTTGTCCCTACATATTCCCAAAAGACTTGTGCAGAGAGGACAGGTCAAGGAAATGCTATTTGTTTGTTATTTTTATCGTTGTAGAGGGTGGGCCCCAGATGGTCAAATGAAAACCCTGGCTGCTAAGCTCTGGATGGCACACCAGGGTTGGTGAAAGGGCCTAAGCTCCAGACAAGGGATGTCAAAGAGGTTTCTGTCATTTGCCAATTTCGGCTTGATGGGAGTAGCTGCCTGAAGGCCTTTGGTGAGGAGCAGTGGAGAAGGAAGTGCAACCATATTGACATCTGCCAAGGCCTCCCAACAGGGGCAGCACCTCGGCCATTGTCACCCCTCCCTGAGCCCAGGGCCAGGACTCCTTGGTTCCTTTCTCCTAATCCAGCCAGGCCCTTGAGGCCAAACAGCTCAACAACTGAGATGTGAGGCATTGAGAAGAAATATAGAATGAAAAGCAGTGAGTTAGGCTCAAAGAAAATGAGCACCTGCCCCGCCCCCCCATCTTATCATAATCTTACTATTGATGCTGAGACCTTGGCATAGGATAGGGAGGGGGAACTCCCAAACTGGAAATGGAAAAATAGAGCCACAGAGATGACCCAAGGTTTTGTCCTAGAAAAGATGATTTTCTATATAGCAATAAGTATTTTTAATCTATTAATTCCCTCCATTTTTAAAAATTCCCCAAATTAATCAAACCACCATCTATGGTTTGACCAGTTGAGAAGACTGTCATTATTCTGGACCAGAAAGCAATGCATTCCCAGGATTTCTGTTCAGGAAAACACAGGATTATGGGAAAGATTCCTTAATGAGTCCCCCTGGGGTGGTAGTTCAGGCCTCAGGCCTGGGAGTTGGCTGATCCAAAGGCCTGAGAGATGAGGGAAAAAACTGCCAAGGAACAGACAAGAAAGAATGTTGTTTTGCTCTTGAAAGGGAAAGGAGAATAAGAACAGAGCCTGAAAAGGGGAGAAAGAACTCCTCAAATTCCAGGCATGTCATGAAATAGACAAATAAACAAAAAAAAAAACTTGCTTTGAGTGTATTCTTTGGGGTTCTGGACTGAATAGATATGATATAAAGAGGGAGTGTGCAGGTTCAAGAATTAAAATTGGGGGGATTATAGATTGCCACGCCCTGGGGAATCTCAGAAATGGGCAACAGCATTTGAAAGGATCACAAGCCAGGGACTTGAGGGTCTGAGACAAGTTCTTGGATGCCCAAGAAGTTCTTCTCTGAGATGGCACCTCAGAGTCAGTGATTTTACAACCCCACATTGATGCTCCTCTTAGACAAGGTCACACATGAGCCTTGGGTCAGTGTATTGCTATCCAGCTCTTGTTCCCATTAAAGCAGTTATCTCTTCCTTTCAATCTAGCAGTGTAATTTTTTCCGTAGTTGAAAGTATCTCTATATTCAGGGTCACAAGGACTTTGACCAGTCATGGCTCTGCCACTAACTGGCCATGTGACCATGGGCAAGCCTTGATCTCTTCAGACCTCTGGGTCCTGATTGGTAAATTGATAGAGATGGGGAGGGAAGAGTTGAGTTAATTATCCCTTAGGCCTATTTCAAATCAAAATTCAATGAATCTTACAGTATTAATCTTTTGTGCATCTCTATTCCCACTTGTACTCACTCTTATGACAATATACCTTTTATTGTAGAAATGAAAGAATAAAGATTTTTTAAAATATATTTTTATTGATTTCAGAGAGGAAAAGAGAGAGAGCGAGAGAGAGAGAGAGAGAGAGAGAGAGAGAAACATCAATGATGAGAGCAAATCATTGATCAGCTGCCTCCTGCATGCCCCACACTGGCTATAGAGCCTGCAACCCAGGCATATGCCCTGACCAGGAATCGAACTATGACTTCCTGTTTCATAGGTCAATGCTCAACCATTGAGAAACACTGGCTGGGCAAGAATCTGGATTTTTTTTAAATAGAACTTATTTCCTTAGTGTCAATTTCTCCACTAAGAACACTCACTAATGGAAAAACAGTAATTTAACCTGCACTGTTTTTGTTACTTATAATAAGGATATTTTTAAAGCTAAGAGGAGCCAGACAGATGGCATTAGTATGTAAATTTTTTACTTCTCTAAGTCTTTTCCTAATCATTTGGGCATTCTCTTATTTGTGTCTATGTCTGCCTTTCACATTAGATTGTTAGATCATTGTGAGTCGAAACAAAATGATACTCATCTCTATTCTCCTAGAGACCATGCATTTTACAAAGTGAGCATTTAATAGAGATTTGTTCAATTGAATTGAAAATTGCATTGAATCAAAAAACTTAAATGATTGCAGTATATTATGATAGGCTTGGTTATGCTGTGGGAATGAAATTATCCCAAAATCTCAGTGGTTTAGTGCAATAGAGGGCCTTTTTTTTTTCCTTGTCAACGCAGTCATCTACAGGATGGGGTGAGAGAGGGGAGAAAGATATTTGTACTCCACACAGGCACTCAGGGACCCAGGCTGAGACGAGTCTGCTTCTGACTACTGAGCACATGCCATCTTCAAGGACAGAGACTGGAAAACTTCTCAAGAGCTTTTTTCCTGCCTTCTGCACACATTTCATTGATCAGGGCTAATCATGTGGCACTAGGAGGGTTTGGGGAGTGTGGGCTACCATATCTTTAGGCAAGAAAAATGCCACCATGATCAATAATCACTACCAATGTCTGCCACATACTCAGTAGCTCTAATATTTTGGAGATAATGGACTTCTTTGAGAATCTTAGGGCAGCTCTGATCTCTCGCTCGAGGAAGAAACTTACTCAATATTTTGCATAATTTTCAGGTTTGCACAGAAACTTACTCAATATTTTGCATAATTTTCAGGTTTTTCATGCACTTTAAACCCCATTCACTTATATTCTCCGGATCCCTGGAGCCAGGTTATGGATCCTTTGACTGAATCCACAGGTGTGCTTAGTACCTGGTAACAGACTGACAGATGGAAAAAAAAAATGACCAGTGATCTGTTTTAATTATGCTGGGAACAGCCTGTTCATTTACTTAGCTATTTGTTTTTGTCAGATCAGGCATCGTGGAAGATACATGACCAATGGATGTTTCTCTGTGTTTGTTTCGATCAGGAAAAATTTGAGGGTCTGTTCCGGACTTACGATGACTGCGTGACGTTCCAGCTATTTAAGAGTTTCCGACGTGTCCGAATAAACTTCAGCAATCCCAAATCTGCAGCCCGAGCCAGGATAGAGCTTCATGAAACTCAGTTCAGAGGGAAAAAATTAAAACTCTACTTTGCACAGGTAATTCTTACCAAAGGTAACCCTTTTGGCTTACATTATTGTCTGCCTTTTTCAAAATGTAAATGGAGCTCTTTTCTACTTTCACATTGGTTTGTAGTCTATACTTAGTCCACTGAGAACTAAACCGGTGTCACAGGGCAGCATAGAGGTTCACAATCGAGCTGAGGTCTGACAGCCTGGGCTTTAACCTGCATAGTAAGTTCTATAACCTGACTTCTCTCCGTTTCCTCAGCTATCAGTGGGGGTGATGCTATATACTCATACTGCTGTTATAGAACTAAATGGATTATTGGGTATAGAAGTGCCTAAAATTTGGTAAATGCATAAAAATGCCAAGTAATAGTTGTAAAGAAAGCTCTAATCACAACTACGCCTAATCTTCCTGGCAAGATTATATTTAAAACTTAAGTTATATGACTCTTTTAGTGGACCATACACCTTTTCAGTGATTCACATTCATAATAAAAGTTTACAAACATATGGAAATTAATTTTGTGTTTTATTTAACCGAAAGTAAATTCTGACTCTTTCAAAAATAGATGGGTAATTCTTGGCAATGCACACAGTGTCTTGCAATACAAAACCAATGCCCATCATGTTCCATCAGTAGATAATCTTGATCCATCTCTTATTGGTCAATAAACATTGTTTCCAACATTGGACTCTACAAAGATGATACCGTGAAAAGAACATACTTCGCTTCTTTTTCAGGGCTCAAGAGTATTCCATATTATGTATATACCACATTTCCTTTCTCCATTCATCTGTCAAAGGACATTTAGGTGGTTTCCATGTCTTGGCTATTGTGAATAGTGTGGCAATCAACATGGGGAGTGCTAATATGTTTTCAAGAGCCTGATTTTAATTCTTTCAGTTAAATACTCAGAAGTAGAATTTCTGGATCATACTGTGGTTCTATTTTTAATATTTTGAGGAATCACCAACAGCATATAAAGATTGCTTTCTAATACTTGTCTTTTGTGTTTTGAAAATAACCAATTAGAAATTCGTTAAGAGGTTAGATCTCATGTTAAGTGTTCTTACAATAAAATAAAATAAAAACAAAAAGGACTTAGAGCCCTGATTGGTTTGGCTCAGTGGATAGAGCATCAGCCTGGGGACTGAAGGGTCCTGGGTTCGATTCCAGTCAAGGGCATGTACCTTGGTTGCAGGCACATCCCCAGTAGGGGGTGTGCTGGAGGCAGCTGATCAATGTTTCTCTCTCATCGATGTTTCTGACTCTCTATCCCTCTCCCTTCCTCTCTGTAAAATATCAATAATATATATATTTTTTTTATAAAAGGACTTAGAGTTTGGCCTCAGACCCATGCTCAAATCCCACACTGCTAATAACATGTATGACTTGTAGAAACCTCAGTTTCTCCATCTGTTAAAACCCCACTTGTTTCTTCAAGAAATTAAACATACAGTTACCATCTGACCCAGCAATTCCTCTGCTAGGTATATATAGAAAAATATTGAAAATTGGTCTCCAACAAATACATGTACACATATGTTCATAGCAGCATTAGCCAATAAGTAGGAACAACCCAAATGTGCATCATTAAGTGAACAGGTAAACAAATTGTGGTCTATTCATTCAGTGGAATATTATTCAACCATAAAAATGAATGAGATAGTGATACATGCTACACACGGATGAACTTTTGAAACGTTATGCTTAATGAAAGAAACCAGGCACAAAAGAACACATGTTCTATGATTCCATTTATACGTAACGGTCAGAATAGGCAAAGCCACAGAGGTAGAAATCATATTGGTGCTTGCCATGCTCTGACTGGAGACAGAAATGGCAGCAACTTTTTATTGGGTCTAGGTGTAGGTTTTCCTCTGTGGTGATGAAGATTTTTTTGAGAGATAAAAGTGGTGGTTGCAAACATTGGGAATATACTGAAAAGCACTGAATTGTTTACTTCAAAATGGTTAAATTCATATTATGTGAATTTCACCTCAATTAAAAGGAAGAAGGAAGGAGGCAAGAGAAGGAAGGGTGTATGTGGGGACCAGCTTCATTAGCATCATCTGGGAACATGTTAGCAATGAAATCCTTGGGCCCCACCCAGACCTACTGAGTCAGAAACTCCAGGACTCCGCAGTGCATATTTTAGTAAGCTTTCCGGGTAATTCGGTAATTCTG
>NW_006300048.1:5526558-5527031 GCF_000327345.1 Myotis davidii | reverse complement strand
AGACTATATTTAAAACTTAAGTTATATGACTCTTTTAGTGGACCATACACCTTTTCAGTGATTCACATTCATAATAAAAGTTTACAAACATATGGAAATTAATTTTGTGTATTATTTAACCCAAAGTAAATTCTGACTCTTCCAAAAATAGATGGATAATTCTTGGCAATGCACACAGTGTCCTCGCAATACAAAACCAATGTCCATCATGTTCCATCAGTAGATAATCTTGATCCATCTCTTACTGGTCAGTAAACATTGTTTCCAACATTGGACTCTACAAAGATGGTACCGTGCAAAGAACATACTTCACTTCTTTTTCAGGGCTGAAGAGTATTCCGTGTTATGTATATGCCACATTTCCTTTCTCCATTCATCTGTCAAAGGACATTTAGGTGGTTTCCATGTCTTGGCTATTGTGAATAGTGTGGCAATCAACATGGGGAGTGCTAATATCTTTTCAAGAGCCTGAT
>NW_006300048.1:5524504-5525445 GCF_000327345.1 Myotis davidii | reverse complement strand
GTCACCTCAATTAAAAGGAAGAAGGAAGGAGGCAAGAGAAGGAAGGGTGGATGTAGGGACCAGCTTCATTAGCATCATCTGGGAATGTGTTAGCAATGAAATCCTTAGGCCCCACCCAGATCTACTGAGTCAGAATCTCCAGGACTCCGAAATGCATATTTTAGTAAGCTTTCTGGGTAATTCCAATGCACAGTAAAGGTTGAGATCCACTGTTTTAAGGGTGAGATAAGATGATTGAGCACATGGTGTGTGGTAAGGAGTAATTATTAAGCTAAAAGTGAGACCAGTGTGGCACCTCTGAGCCATACTGAATCATATGTCTTCATTTCTACTCTGTTTGAAAGGTTCAGACTCCAGAAACAGACGGAGACAAACTGCATTTGGCTCCACCACAGCCCGCCAAACAGTTTCTCATCTCACCCCCCGCATCTCCTCCCGTTGGCTGGCAGCCCATCAGCGATGCCACACCTGTCCTCAACTACGACCTCCTCTACGCCGTGGCCAAACTTGGACCAGGTGAGCTCTGCGGGCCTTTTAAAAATATACATGTGTCAGCAACCTGGGAAAGCTAAACAAGATGAACCACCTTGAGATCCCGGGCCCATGGTCACATCTGCATTTCTAATGGATGTACTGCTCTGTGTGGACAGTGGGAGGGATGATGGATAATGGATAAGGATGAAACATCAGGCTGTGTAGTTGTTTAAGAGCAACTCAGGAACCAGTTCTAAAATGTCTACGTGACTTCTTGATTGCAATGCAGATAGTTTAAGATTGGAAAAGGCTACTTAATTCTTACAGGATTATGAAGTTATTTCCTCAGAACAAGCAACCTGAGCTCTAGCAGCGGGCATGAGGCTTCTCTGCTGTGCAGCCCTTTTTATTGCTGTCACAGGTGTGCCCAGGAACCCTCAGTTACAAGGCAGTCTGTCTGCCAAAGC
>NW_006300048.1:5521152-5523011 GCF_000327345.1 Myotis davidii | reverse complement strand
TGCAGACTCCAGAAACAGATGGAGACAAACTGCATTTGCCTCCACCACAGCCCGCCAAACAGTTTCTCATCTCACCCCCCGCATCTCCTCCCGTTGGCTGGCAGCCCATCAGCGATGCCACACCTGTCCTCAACTACGACCTCCTCTACGCCGTGGCCAAACTTGGACCAGGTGAGCTCTGCGGGCCTTTTAAAAATATACATGTGTCAGCAACCTGGGAAAGCTAAACAAGATGAACCACCTTGAGATCCCGGGCCCATGGTCACATCTGCATTTCTAATGGATGTACTGCTCTGTGTGGACAGTGGGAGGGATGATGGATGATGGATAAGGATGAAACATCAGGCAGTGTAGTTGTTTAAGAGCAACTCAGGAACCAGTGCTAAAATGTCTACTTGAATTCTTGATTGCAATGCAGATAGTTTAAGATTGGAAAAGGCTACTTAATTCTTACAGGATTATGAAGTTATTTCCTCAGAACAAGCAACCTGAGCTCTAGCAGCGGGCATGAGGCTTCTCTGCTGTGCAGCCCTTTTTATTGCTGTCACAGGTGTGCCCAGGAACCCTCAGTTACAAGGCAGTCTGCCTGCCAAAGCAAAGCTTCCAAGTCAAGAAGTTGGTCACAGTAGCCTCAAACTTTAGAAACGTCTTATGGCCATTTTGTTCCAATGTTGGTATATGTTTCTTGGATTCACTCATTTTCACAGCAGTATAGTATTCCGTTGGGTGAATAGACCATTGCGCTTCATGCATCCGTTCTCTGGTTGATGGACATTGCAATTGAATCTACAATTAACATTCTTGTACATACCTCCTATCCACTTTTCTGAAAGTTTCTTTATGTTTTATACCTAGAAGTAATATTGTCTTCAATTTCAGCAGATACTGCCATCTTGCACTCCAAAGTGTGTTTCCTGTATTATAGCAGGAGAGGACATGGTGGAGGGGCTGCCACCAGGTGGTAGCTAAGGTTGTAGGCACTGCGGATCCCAAGGGAGGCAATGGCCATTGTGTCTGCTCCACTTACCATAGTTCTCCCAGTGGGATAGGGAGCTTTCACAATATAACCCCAAAGCCCTGACGGCACCCCAAGATATTCTCATTTCATTGATTTGGATCAAGTCCAAGAATTAGTATTTTTTAAAAGTTTCCAGGTGATTCTGATGTGTGGATGAGCTCAAGCACCACTGGTAGCCAAATGCCAAATGTCAGGGCTGGTAAATGTGTAAGTTCTTACCAGCGTTCCTTGGTGTGGTCAGGAAAATATTTGGACCAGAGTCACTCACCCCAGAAATCGGCAGGTTTAATCATCACACATACACTGAGTTTTGAGAAAACTGGGTCCTAGAGCAACCTGCTATCCTGGTGTGCCCAGGACCGAGGGTTTCTTGGGAACTCTCAGTGCTGAAACCAGAAAATTCCCACGCAGAGCAGGAAGCGCGGGTCACCCACAGGACCCTGAGGCTAGGATGAGGCTAATTTGATTAATAAGCACTCCCTGCAAGAGAATTGCTGGCTGTCCCCTGTGTGGCCTGAAATTTATGGGACTCTCAGAGCTAGCCCCTTGGGGGTTTCTTTGAAATCACCATCAAGTCACTCTGCTTCTGGAGCCTTTAACGTGGGGGTCGGTTTCTCTCAGAGAGGTGCTGTGAGAAGCCGTGGGAGTCGGAGACGGGCTGATGAAAGAAGTGGTGTAATAATCAGGGAGCTGTCTGTGAAATGGGATTCCCTGGAAAGTCTAGTTCACGTACAGACTTTCCGCATACAGAACCCCGAGATCATGCACGGCCCATCCAAAGAGAGGCCTGCCTGTCGTCTATGTAATGTCAAGTGTAGACGTTGAGTCTGCTCAGCCCAGG
>NW_006300048.1:5513577-5520969 GCF_000327345.1 Myotis davidii | reverse complement strand
CACTTCTCACAGCGATTCAGGACACTGCAGAGACACACAAGCACACCCCCAAAATGCACCGATCAGAGCCCAGGTCCTTGGAGCTGCCTGTGTGACTCATGCATAGATTTTGATGAGAACACATTTGAACACTTTCTGCAGTTGATTTGAATGTCCACACACGGGGGTCTTCATAGAATCACTGAGGTCTTGGCTAGAGGACGTAGGAATCACCCGGCCAACTTGCATTTTACCCAGAGGCCCAGAGAGGGGGAGAAGTGACTTGCCAATGACAGGGCTTCTGCCACAGGGCTCTTCCTGTGTCTCTCTTTGCAAAAAAGCCCCAGGTCAAGTCCCACTTTCTTTTAAAAAAATATATTTTTATTGATTTTTAGAGAGAGAGGAAGAGAGAGAAACCTCAATCAGGTGCCCCCTGCACACCCTCTACTGGGGATGGAGCCCAAAATCCGGGCATGTACCCTGACCGGGAATCAAACCGAATCGCACTGGTGACCGTTGGTACATGGGATGACACTCAACCAACTGAGCCCCACCAGCCAGGCCTCAAGTCAGACTTTCTGACTAGCAGATCCCAGGGGCATCTTGTCCACTCACTTGGAGCTGGTATTTCAATAAATCAAATCATTTTTCATCCAGCACAAGACAGAAAATTCATATGCAGTTCATGTTCACGAAGCCTGGTGCAAAGACAAGATCAGGGTGAGTCTCAGGCACCCTCATGGCTAACGGAGCTGAGTCCAGGTCTGGAGGGCACTCCCTGGGACCAGCGTGATGGAGGCAGAAGGGACGGGTGCAGAGGGAATTCCACCTCAGAAGGGCTGCCCCCAGAGCCTGGCACGGAGGAGGTAGGAGGAAGAATAAAATGGTCTTAAGAGGTAGAAGAAAAAGGAGGTTCTTTCTAAAGTTGTGAATAACGTACCAACAATGTTATAGATGCATTAATTGTGCTGCTAAGCAATGAGCCTCGCCTTTCTTACCCAGCTGACCGTACTGTCTACCTTCTGGTGTGCCCGGCTGAGCTGTGAGCAGAGATAGGAAGGATGGCTATCCCCACCTTATAGATCAGAACACTGAGCTGCAGGAAGGTGAACGAACTCATCGAGGTGACACAGCTGGGTGGTGGCAGAGGCTAATGTCAAACTCAGCTCTTCTCACTCCCCACTTGGCCAGATCCCAGGGGCTAGTACAGACACTGGCTGCCTCGGGGGACTTTAGGCCTGCTCTGCTCTGACACGGGCAAAACGCTTATCCTGACCCTGCATTGAAAGGCATCGGTAATACCACTGTCACTTCCAGAAAGCTTAACCCAGGGCCTGGTACGTGTGCAAATGAAGCCCTGTGCACTATGTGTGCAAGAGCAAATCTGGCGGGCCTCCTGCTTTCTAAGGATGACTGACCCCGTGTGCCACGGAACAGCTGTAATTTGGATGTATTCCCTGGCATAGCTTTCTCTCCTTGAAGGCAATCTGAGGCTATTTCTTTTCATTTCATTTCCATTTGTCCTTTCCCTGTGTCCTTGAAGCTCCTTCACCCCACACAGATGAATGATTTGTGTCTAGCAATGGAGATGAAAACATCACAGAGTTCTATTAGAAGCCTGGGCCTCTGGCAGCTGTTTTAGCTGCAATGATGAGAGAGCAGGGCCACACCTTGCATCCTCCCCACCCACATCTCTGCTGTCCCCTCCCATGTGAGGGGCCAACGTGAGGACTTGCTCCTTCAGTCTCCTCATGGCACTTTGCACAAATGCTCGCTTCTCTTTATGATAATTTTCCATTATTTCACTTACTGTCTTCCCTACTTTTTGAGGGGAAAATGTCTGTTGTACTCATTTTGGTATTTCTGGTGCCTGAAGGCACCTTGCACACAGCAGGTGCTCAATAAATATAGAATGAGTGAATAGACAGAGAGATTAGCCTGCCTAGAGATAGTTTCTTCACTGGCAAAGTGTTGCTTCCTTCCGGCTGTAGCAAAACTGAGCCAGGCAGCACTAAATTAATGTTTTCTTCAACGAGAGGACTTCTAGCGTTTCCATTTTTTAAAAAATATGATTTAGTAAAATTCATTTTTAATCCTTTGGCAGAATCATTTCAGTAAAAGTTATAACTCACTCTGTGTTAAGGGATGGCTACCCCTGTTCCAGGAATGCAGAAACAAATTAGAATGAGAGCAGAGAAAAGCAACTCAAATGATCGAAGGAGTGGAGTTTTGCTTCTGCTTCGGAGGAATGACTAATAGTGCTAAATTCGTAGGGCTGACGAAAAGTAAGTCTGAAGACAGAGCATCCTGGGGCTGGGATCCAGGGCTAGACGGGACTCATGCCCCGGATCACTTCAGCAAACCGGCTGGCTTGTGGGAGCTGTGACTTGTCACGCTGCCCAAGGCAGGCAATGACGTGCATTCGTAAGACCCTTTCACGGAGGACAAAAGTGAGGATGAGGACACAGGATTTGGCTCCAACAAGCAAGGGCAAGACTGCGCCCCTATTCTTTAAGAAAGGAACTCTGGTGACCCTGGTCTAGAATTTCCTGGAACTGTAGTAGGCAGCTGAAGGGGCACCAGACTTGAGACCATGAGGTCAGACTGGACCTAGGTTCAACTCAACCTCAGTACTTGAGTTCTGACTAAGAAAGAATTCAGAGCCAAGACTCAATCTATGAAGGAATATTTATTTATAAAATCACAGAGGTAGAAGGAACTCATAGAAGAAATGGATTTAGGAAACAAGTATAGAGGCAAAGGGAGTGAGGAAGTGCGGGGAGAGAGGGAGAAGGGAAAGGCTCCTGTGTGCTCCTGGGAGGGAGAGCGCTCTGGGCGCTCAGTCCTAAGGGTTTTCATTGTGGAGATTTTAAGGGCGGTGCCAGGGGAAGATCTCACTAGAATATTCAGCAGCTTTGCAGTCCTTTCAGGGTCTAGGTCTCCACTGATTGATTTGTCGGCACCAAGGCAGGGGGTCATTATACAGTGTAGCTGATCCTGAGGTCAGCTGTGGGGTCACTTACCTGGTTTTGTTCCTTTTCTGGGTCTGGAACTGAAATATAACTGAGGCCTAGATGTTATCTCTAGGGAGGAAAGGCCAGGGGGTCCAAACCGCATGACCAGCGATATGCTCGGGGAGGAAAGGTCACCCTGGGGGTGACTATCCTTTGCTGGGCACCTGGGGCTTTCCACCCTGGAGACCTTCTGTGCCTGGCCCATCGCCCTTGCTCTGCTCCTGTCTGTCTATCTGCCCACCTTTCCCCACAACTTCTAGCGAGGCTCTCAAAACAAGTATGGAGAGAACAGTGCAATTTCCAAGGAGTCCTTATCCACCCAAACCTGTGGGTGCCTTTGAAACCCTTCACAGAATGTTACAACGTGAGACGGAGGCCACCTAACACTGAAGAGGCATCTGAGTTCTGTTTAACACAGCGAGGACAAGTTTGCATTCTGGGAAATATAAGAACACAGTTTGAAACGTTCTTAATCAGTGTCCCCATGACTGCATGTTCTGTTTTTAATCCAGGAAGTAAATAAACATAGAGGAATTAGGAGAAAAAATTAAATAGCAACAATGACTAAAATTTCTATAGAGGGCTTGCTGGGTGTCAGGCCCTGTTCTAAACACATTATCATATTATTGCATTTAATGCTCACTGCAACTCTGTGAGACAAGCATTGTCATTTTCCTCATTTATTCAGCTGGGGAATGTGAGGCACAGAGTGGTTGAGCAACTTGCCCGAGGCTGCACAGCTGGTAGGTTAAAACATGTTTCTCTGCCACTGGCAAGCAGCAGAAAGGATTGATCAAGCCACTACCCTGGCCCTGGAGAATAAACAGTTTTGAGGAACCAGAGAGATCTCTTAAAGAGTAAAATTAATTTCTCCAGAAGAAAGTCAAGATTGTTGCCAAAGGAAATGTAAAAAATACAAAACAGCTTACACACTTGTTCCTCCACATTTCAGTGCTCAGCTTACTGCCCCCCCCCCAAAAAAAAAAAACACACAAAAACACACCCACGCTCTTTCCATTTCTTGTACAGAGGAACACAGGGATCAGAATTTGCCTTCTTCTGCTCTGTTGAAAGGACAGCCATCACCTCTATAAAACAGAGGCTTTCTGCATTGGTATTAGTCCCCCTGGGGAATTTAGAGAAGCCAGTCATGTAACAATGACCTGGGCAAAGTAAGATGGGCTTTGACCAGCGGGAGAGTGGGTCGAATACTTCTTTTGGTTTATTGTCTAATACCCATTGTTCCTGACCCCAGAGAGAGTCTAGTGCTGTGTTCTTTTTTAATGTAAAACAAAATAGGGAAAACGAAAACCCAGCCCAGCAAAAGAAGCTTATCTATACCAATCAGCAAAAATGGCAAAATAGAGCTGTCGCTGCAGCGAGTGGGTGGTAGATGGGAGGTGGGATGTGAAATGCCAGCCCTTGTTCTGCTCTCTAGGATGGCTCCCGAAGGTCACGTCCATTGTCACTGGAAATGCCTGGGGGAGAGATATGAAAAGTCATTGTCTGTTCCCTGTTTTCCACCTGCTATTTTTAGCTCTTGTTAGAGAGATCAATTTTAGTTAACTGCAGAGGAAGGCTTAATATGGTGCTCGAGTTTCAAATCGAGTACATCTGCTATATTTAGATTTTTTCCAAATTCCTCTCCATCACAACATGCCATAGTAAAGCAATTTTGCCGGTTTGCTGCTTGGTAGATATTGTTTCCTCCAAATGGGAAAATATATTTCAGTCATTCATGGAACTTATAAGGAAGAAAAATTTTCTATCCCAAGCCCATCGATTCAAAGGGAGAGGAATTCCGTTTTGAAAATATACACGAACACCCCTGTTGTGGGTGCATCTGGTATAACTGTTATGGAAGCCTCAGTTCTTGGTAAGCGTTTGCTGCTTTCTGGTCACAGGCATGAAAAGCAAATAAAACAGCCCATCTCCAGTGATCCAGTTAGTGCAGCCTCTTTGGGTCACTCCCCACCCAAGGGACATAGATTTCTGATTCTGGAATACATGCTCGTCATTGTTTATCTCCTTTGAAGAATTTTCCCTGGAAAAAAAATTGTAGAGGAGGTTTTCATCTCAGCATATACTCCATAATCATTTTCAATCCATGTTGAGTAGCAATATAAAATACTTCCTTTTTTTATTTCACAGGTAAGACATGCACATTGTATAAAAAATAGAAAAGACACATGACCCAAATTCGAAAGCACTCACACATCCCATAGCCACACCCCTGATATCGGGGAAGGTAGAACAGGGTGGACACCTCAGAACTCTATGACCGAGCACACCAGGAGCTCAGAGCAGCAGCTTTCTGCTCTTATGTTGGCTGCTTTCCTCTCGCCCCTGTGGACAAGAGCACCTCACAGACTTCACAGGGCCCCTTGTCTCCACTCAACCCTGGCCTTCCCGCTTCCTCTCCCGCTATGGTTTCCTTAGTCTTTCTCCCTTTACCCTCCTCCTAGGGCTCTCCTCTTTGTCCCAACCATTAATTCAGGTCTTCTGGCGATCAGTTGTCTCCGTGAAGAACTTAAGATCCTAAGTAACACAAGTAGGAATGAAGACAAATGGCCGCCCTAAACCAATCTGAGAGCAAAACCCCCCAGAAGATAAGCAAACTTTCCTTCATTGAAAGAGAGCACCGCCCTTAGCCGTGGCTGGTGTGCTCAGTGGTAGAGTGCCGGCTGCAGCCTGGGTTCTACTCCTGGTCGAGAGCAAAATAAGACAAAAGTTGGAAATTCCATTCCCGGCCCCACTCTCACATTGATGTTTTTCTCTCTCTCTCTCTTTCTCTCCCCCTCCCCCACCTTCCACTCTCTCTAAAAATCAATGGGAAAAATATCCTCCGGTGAGAATTAATAAACAAAAAGAAAGAAAGAAAGCACCAATTCTAACAAAACTACAGAAGTACTCTCCCCCACCCCCACCCCTACCCCTGCCTTCATCTTACAAAGAACCCCCTCTGTTTTCCTGCTTTGGTGTGGGGCAGGCCTGAGGATGTGGGATAAGGAGAAAGGGGCCAGTCATTCATGTTAACAAGGTTTTCTTATTATTGGAAAATCAGTTACTAGACCTACTGAGACAGGGAAGTCGATGGTGTGCCATATCCCACCTCCTTCCTAAACACCAGAGCCAGTATGGTGATCATGCTTTGACTCCCGCAGACCTCAGTCGGAATCCTGGTGACCTTGGACTATTTACTTCACCCCTCTGGGTCATTTTTTAATGCTCATTACTTGACAACTTGCCAGGTCATCTTGAAGATGGAACAATTAAGATACATAAAGCACTTAGTCCGGGGGCTGGCACACAGAACCAATCACATTCATGGCTCTGAGCAGTAATATTTAGCCGGGCGTCCTCAGAGAGATGTCTCCTGTGCCGGTAGACGGATGAAGGTCTGTGAAGCGCTCGGAATCGTGTCTACCAGCCAGAAAGAACGGTGCGCAGGTGTGGTGATTGTTACTTAAATGGCCTGTTCCCTGAGCTGTCAGTGAAATATTCGGGCTGTCTGTGCTCTGCTTCATACTCTTTGCACCAGGCTCAGAGGGGGTCCTTCCGCAGAAACAGCAGCTGCACAGAGGAAAGGGCGAGAGTTGTGATCGACCCACCCTCAAGTCCACCCATAACCTCTTTCTCCAGGCCCTCTTAAAGTCAAATAGGGGCTCATGGAAACAAAAAGGAATCGGAGAGAAAAATTTTCAAAGGACTTTCCTCCCTGGAATATTCCTTTCTCCCTGCAGTATTTCTTTTAATCCTAAATCCCTCTTTCACCATCTACTTAGAAAAGAAGTTCTTTCTTCACTCTCAGATTGAGGTTGTGAACAGGCAGCTACCAAATAGCTGTGATTTTAAGTTTCCAATAAATCCCTCTGCCCTGGAATACCTCCTCCTCTTCCCTCCCTCCCCCCCCCCACACACACACACCCTGTAGCTATAAATGAAACTCCAACAAAAAGAGAGGTATTTCTCTTGCTTTTGAATGATGATTAAAACTCAGGATATGAATTTGAAAGTTTGAATCCAGGCTCTACGTTTGAGAACCTCTGTGACCTTGAGAAGCTTTCTTAACCTCTCTGTGCCTCAGCTTCCTCAAGAGTAAAATCAGACCGGCCCATGCGGCTCAGTGGTTGAGCATCAACCTATGAACCAGTTAGTCACTGTTGGATTCACAGTCAGGGTGCATGCCCGGGTTGCAGGCTCAATCCCCAGTGTGGACGTGCAGGAGGCAGCTGATCAATGATTCTCTCTCAACATTGTTTTTATCTTTCTCTTCCTCTCTGAAATCAATAATATATATATATATATATACACACACATATATATATATAAAAGATCCTATTTCCTCATGATAGAAAGCGTGGGAAATTCCAGAAAAGGCAAAAAAAATACCTTAAAA
>NW_006300048.1:5508948-5513536 GCF_000327345.1 Myotis davidii | reverse complement strand
TATATATTATAATCAGATTGTTGTGAACATCAAATGTAACCCGTCTACATCCACATGTCCAACCCTGGACATAGTTCTCCATTTTATTGTCAGTTGGTTTTCAAACTGGATCCTAGTCTCCTATTAAAATCTAAGTGCCTATTGTAAACTCTTAACTCAGTGTGTCTCACTGTGATGTTTTGTAACCGACAACCCTACACATTGCAATACACTTAGCATCTTTGGGCATCGCCCGCTAAATGCCAGTGTCCATACCCTGTGACAAACAAATAAATCCCCATCACTGCCCTGGCTGGTGCTCAGTGCTTAGAGCATCGGCCCATAGACCAAAGAGTCTTGGTTTTGATTCCTGGTCAAGGGCATGTATCTCAGTGGTGGTTCGATCTCTGGTCCCTGTTGGGTGCAATCAGAAGACAACCAGTCCATGTTCCCTCTTGTGTCAATCTCTCTCTCTCTCTCTCTCTCTCTCTCTCTGTCTCGCCCCCTCCTTCTTCCCTTCCACTATATCTAAAATTCAATGGAAAAATTTCCTTGGGTGAGGATTAAAAAAATCCCATCACTTTTTCAGATCCACTGGGAGTGTCTGAGAGCCACACTAATTATACTTCAGGAGTAGTTATCAGGTGGTTGTCAAGTGTGACAGAGACATAGAGGCAAAGACTGCCTAGTCAGGAGCCCAAGGGACCCGTGTGGAGCAGACAGAAGAGGGACAAAGAAGGAGGCAGTAGAGAGAAGTGTCACTGCTCCACTCCACCACCAGCCCCCCACCCCACCCCCGCAACACACAGACTTTCTCTCTCTTTCTTTCCTTTGGAAAAATAGAGGGAGACAAGATTGCAAGTAGAAAACTTAAAAATACTGTTAAATAGCATATCTGGATGGGAGGAGGGTGCAGCTTTGGAAAACTTTTGTGGGGATGTTTTTCCAAAGTGCATCACAACTCAGTCCTTCCCTTGAGGAACATTAGGCCCCAAACAAACCAGCATTATCCCCGCCAGGACTGAGAGAAGGTTCAAAATCATGGAGAACAAATAGGGGCCGATGCTGGGGTCGAGGGAAGAGAGGGCAAGTACTCCTCCCACCTCCCCTTCCCTGCTCCTGGCTTGTCACTCTCCTTCCCACCTCCCCCAGTTGTCTGAAAGCTGGATCAGTACCAGGCATGTGTTCTCTGCAGGTGACAGGGAGCGGTCACCTGGGCTCGGCAGCCTGTGGGCCTTCCTCCCCCTGCTAAATGGGAAGTCCTAGCCCAGCGCTGAAAGGAAAGGGAATCTGAATATAAACACCTTTCAAGCACATGTAACTCTCCCCTCAATGTCCGTGTTCCATCTCACCAATGGGAAGTGTATTCAGTGAAACTAACACACATGGAAATGCCATTGAACTTACTCTGTCAATCAAGACCCATGCTCCCACGTTCTCTTGAGAAAAATCACACTGACAATAAAAACACGTGGGTAGGGCATTGCAGTTGCCTTTTAAACGTGACCAACCCTGCAATGGTTTAATATTGGAATTTCCATTTTTCTTCTCAATCAATATAAAGGACTCTTAATCCCAACTAAGGTTGAGGGCTCGGCGCACAGCCCAGCCCAGTTCTGTGCTCAGGGTCCCGTTGGAAATGTCCTTAGTACTTGGCTTGAGAAGCCATCACCCATTCTTAACATTCAGCATAGATTATAACTGACACCTGATTTTCTCCTGTTTGGTTCAGAGCTCACCGAGGGTTAAATAATAAGTCAGATGAGCTCAACAGTGCCAGCTTCATTCCTGCACACACACACACACACACACACACCCGTCTTTTCTGCTGGGCTTAGCACTGAGCTGAGAGCAGAGCAGAGAACAGCCCCTTTGCAGGAGGGGATGGCCCAGAAAAAAAGGTGCCAGAGGGTGAGCTGAGCAGGTCCAGTTCTTTTCCCCCAACATTGGCCATCAGATGTTGCTTCTCTTCCACCGGAGAAGAGCAAGAGAGGGGCCAGGGAGAGAGGTCCCGCCACAAGCGAGGACCCACTGGAACTGGGGAGCTATCCACTGTAGCACAGCACCTGAGCATGAAAACACTAAAAGGCAATTGTAGTGGCTTAGCTTGCGTCTGGACAAAGAGGACTTGTATAACCCATGACCTATCAGTTGCCACATAACAAATTACCTCAACATGAGTAGGATTTAAAACCACAGCAATCATTTATTTTGCTCACAGTTATGATATTTGGGCAGAGTTCAGGGGACAGCTCCTCTCTGCTCTGTGCATTGTTGTGGGGGCAGTGCAGTCGGGGACTGGCCAATCAGCTTTCAGATGGTTCGCTCACATGGCTTCTGGCTGAGAACTCAGGAAGGTGGAGGGTCAGGGACCGTGGTACCTCTCCATGGGCTGCTTGGGCTTCCTTACAGCATGGAGGTGAGTTTCCAGGAGTGAGCATCCTGACAGAGCAGGCAGAAGTGCCTGGCATTTTTGTGACTAACTCAGAAGTCACACTGATAAGTCATACTGTATCAGTCAAGGCAGCCATAAAGGCCTGCCCAGGTCTGAGGGGAGGAGACACAGTGCAAACAGTCCTTATTGAAGGAGTGGCAAGGTTCTCGAATAGTAATGCTGGGCAGGAAATATGACCATCTTCGCAAAATACAATCTGCTACTACACATAACTTTCCTGTTGAGAATTCACCTTTAATATGAAAGATAATAAAGTTAAAGCAAGAAGGAAATGCAGAGAGTCTTTTATCAGAGTCCGAAGTCACCATAAGAGATGTAGATGAGCTCAGTCTATAATTTATAGCCCTTTTCTTTTTATAATGTATTAAGTGTTGTCTTTTGAGAAGATTCATTGTCAAGGAGACCATGTCTACAAACAATAGCAATTGGCCAAACAAAAAGAGGCAAGGTGCAAAAGGAATACATACTCCTTCTTTTGCGAGAGAACCAATATTCACTAAAACTATGAGTTGCAGGGAAAGCGTATTAAAGTAAAAGATAAAATGGGCTCCCTTTCAGTAGAGTCTCTTGTAGAACATGAAACCAGTGAGGATAACGGGAGTGGTTATGAGCAAGTTCTTTGAAGTCAGATGGAGTTTAATTGAGTTTGATTGAATCCTGGCTCTGCTATTTACTACCTGTGTGATCTCACTTTCCTCCTGTATGAAGAAGACATTACAAAGCCCACATGACAGAACTGCTGCCCTAATTAAATATCTAATTTATGTGAAGTACTTAGAGCTGGGTCTGGCATCTGGCAAATGCTCAGTAAATAGTTGTAATGTTTAAGGCAGACAGCAGGTTTCTATGACCCAGCTCTGAGAGCATCCTGAAAATAAGTGAAATACCTGCCCTTCTGTAGTTTTCAGCTCAGCTGAAAAGCTAGAATTTACACAACAAGTGTAACTACAAGAGGAAAATCACGTGTGCATATGTGCCGGACACTACACAAGTAGGTCTCCAACGGCCCAGCTTGGTGCCTTCATAAACCAATAGCATATTTATTGAGCACTTACTTGCACCCTACACTGTAGCCAACACAAAACAAGGTTAAGTCCTGTCTTCAGTGGTTTAAATATAAAACATTCCCAGGTAAAATAATGAATAACACAAAAGGTGACCAAATCAAGCATTATGAATATGTGGTTCATGCTATCTCAGAAAAAGAAAATCAGAGAGCTCATTAAAAAGGCAACTTGGAAACGGGCAGGAAGAGAGAAGAAAAAGGAGGGGAAACTTACTAATGAGTAGAGAAGGAGGCAGAGGTCAAGAGGAAAAGGATCATTCAATTTTGAGGATCAGGATTCATGGAACTGTACTGTTACCTGGAATCCAGCAGGGTCATCATCCACCCCTTAGTGTTTTTCCAACAGTGGCTCCTCCAAAAGCTCTTTGCAATTAATCAGCTGCTTCATTCTTTAACTATTGTCAAGTGTAACTAGATTCTTTCGTCAGATTGAAAACCAGAAATTATTTTGGAGGACAGGACTGACCACAATATTGCCTTAAAATTCGGTGGTTCTCAACCTTCCTAATGCCGCGACCCTTTAATACAGTTCCTCATGTTGTGGTGACCCCCAATTTCATTGTTACTAATTGAACATAATTAAAGCATAGTGATTAATCACAAAAACAATATGTAATTATATATGTGTTTTCCGATGGTCGCGACCCACAGGTTGGGAACCGCTGGAACCAACGTACCTTATCACCACGTCGAACTGGTTCAGGGCCGGGCCCAGCTCCAGTCCGTGGAGTATCCCGCCACTTCCGATGACCACGCAACGCCGACAACTCTTTGCGGCTCGGCGCACAGCCCAGCCCAGTTCTGTGCTCAGGGTCCCGTTGGAAATGTCCTTAGTACTTGGCTTGAGAAGCCATCACCCATTCTTAACATTCAGCATAGATTATAACTGACACCTGATTTTCTCCTGTTTGGTTCAGAGCTCACCGAGGGTTAAATAATAAGTCAGATGAGCTCAACAGTGCCAGCTTCATTCCTGACCAAAGGCTAAAGCTGAGACTGCGGTTTAGTTAAGCGACAGCCAGGGCTTCCTGACGCTGAAATCCAGAGCCATACCATTTTATTCACCCTGTCACAGAGACAGGGGATGC
>NW_006300048.1:5481881-5507462 GCF_000327345.1 Myotis davidii | reverse complement strand
AATAATAGAAAAGCCAGTGGGTCAGATATGAAGTGAACTTAGGCTTATTCCATTGCAATAAGAAGTCACCGATGCTTTGCAGGCATGAGACTAACATGATATGCTTTCGAAAGAAAAGTCTAGTGTCTATAACAGTGGTTCTCAACCTTCCTAATGCCGCGTCCCTTTAATACAGTTCCTCATGTTGTGGTGACCCCCAATTTCATTGTTACTAATTGAACATAATTAAAGCATAGTGATTAATCACAAAAACAATATGTAAGTATATATGTGTTTTCCGATCGTCTTAGGCGACCCCTGTGAAAGGGTCGTTCGACCCCCTAAGGGGTCACGACCCACAGGTTGAGAACCGCTGCCTTAAATAATCGTATCATGCATCTTGCGAGGGCTGTGTAAAGGATTTGGCACATAATTCTTTATTTTGTAGGAGCCCACAGACATGGTGTCATCCCCACTTAACTGGTAAGGAAACCTGAGGCTTAGAAATGTTGTACAACACTCAGACTCACACCACTAGTAAGTGATAAGGTGAAGTTTCCCAACGTTTTTAGGAAGTGTATTCTGGCAGGGGGGTGACTTCCTGGCGTGAGGACCCCAGCTCAGAGTCCTCTGGGTGGGAGGAGGTGAACCACAAATAGGTCAGTGCAGGCAGGATCTGCGGAGGGAGCACATGAGAAATGTTTCAAAGCGAATTCAGTGATGCCGGTGACAACTACAGTGGATCAGAGAAAGAGTGAATTCAAGGATGACCAACTTCAAGGATTTGCAAGAGAAATGGGATCGCTGGGAAGTAAACATAGATTGACAGGGAAATACATCATTCTGCTTTAGGCATGTGAGTTCGGAAAAGAGTAGGAGACTTAGATGGAGATGTCAGTACGTCAAGATGCAGGTGTGAGATCAGGCTGAGGTTGGAGCTTCTTACAGGGAGAGTGGGGGGATGCTTCCCTAGCTGGGGAGGGGTGAGGCTATGCCATCAGATTGGAAGTCTTCTGAGGAGAGCAGCCGATTTGCCAAGAAAGAAAGCAAACCTTCGCCTTATGCCTGCTGCACGTTGCCATGCTTTGCAAGCCTCCTGTGCAGGGTGCCATTTTCCCTGGAAAAAGTCATGTGAGGACTTGTCCTGGGAGGCACTAATGCAGCGGTTCTCAGCCTGTGGGTCGTGACCCCTTAGGGGGTCGAATGACCCTTTCACAGGGGTCGCCTAAGACCAGCGGAAAACATATATAATTACATATTGTTGTTGTGATTAATCACCATGCTTTAATTGTGTTCAGTTTGTAACAATGAAAATACATCCTGCATATCAGATATTCACATTATGATTCATAACAGTAGCAAAATTACAGTTATGAAGTAGCAACGAAAATAATCTTATGGTTGGGGGTCACCACCACATGAGGAAGTGTATTAAAGGGTCGCGGCATTAGGAAGGTTGACAACTGCTGCGCTAAGGCTTCAGGGAGGTTTCCCTTTCCCTTCTTCACAAACGTTTCTTTACTAGGAATCTGAGCAGTCTGACCTCTGCTTTACTACACATGAACACAGTATTATCAGCCCGGCCTTAACACATCTGCATTATGCTGACATTCACAAACCATGCATATAAGAATTCAAGAAGCCCTAACCGGTTTGGTTCAGTGGATAGAGCATCAGCCTGTGGACTGAAAGGTCCCAGGTTTGATTCCGGCCAAGGGCATGTACCTTGGTTGTGGGCACATCCCCAGTAGGAGGTGTGCAAGAGGCAGCTGATTGATGTTTCTCTCTCATCAGTGTTTCTAACTCTACCCCTCTCTCTTCCTCTCTGTAACAAAATCAATAAAATATGTTTTTTTTAAAAAAAAGAATTCAAGAAGGGGCAACTCATGGCCCATACACCCAAGACAGCACGATGGAGAACTTCTTGGGGCACTTGGACCAACAATCACCCACACATTTCTCTGTGATTGTGCCAGAACACATCACAGCGTCCCCAGCCAGCTCATCAGCACAGGAACTCAACCCCCTCCCTCCTGAGGACAGGAAGCAGACCATGGCACCTCCACTTCTTCCAGACGTGCAGAAATAGGGATGCTGTCTACAACCTGTCTCCATCCACTCAGGAAAAGAGGAGACAGAACCTTGGCATTGCTTTTGAGCAGTAGCCAAGCCTACATCAGTGGCAAAGGCCTGGATGAGAATCTAACTTTGGACCACGTGCTGGAGGATTGTGTGGCTGGGAATCTGTTTCACGGGGGTTGTTGGAAATCCCTGGCCAACGCTTTGGAGGGGGGCGGGGCGGGGGTTGATCCCAGTCACCTTTCTGCTCACAGGGGAAGTGACAGTTTGTAATGGGCGGACTCTGCTTAGCCGTTACCAGACTGGCTGCCATGCATGGCCCTGCCCATTGTCCTGGGGCAGGACCTGCCCGCCCTGTGAAGACGAGGTCCCATGTCCCCATTCAGGTGACAGCATTGAGATCATTCCTCATACCGCAGGAATGAGCTGAAGCCCAAAAGGAAAGATAAGCCAAAAGGAAAAACAGAGAAAAAGAAATTCAACCAAAAACTAAACCAAAGCTATTTCTTTTTATTTCATGGGCTCTCAACAGCTGTTTAGCGTTGCTGGATTTTGATAGTAAGAAAGTTACCGAATTTAGAACAGTGAAATGTCAGAGTCAGTGGGATCACAGCAGTGAACACTCTCTACTGCCAAGAGATCTGACTTTGGTAACTCGACGTGAAAGTCGCCCTGCACAGGGTGTCCCCCAACGGGATGCCCTACACAGGGCGCTTGCCCCTCCATCCCGAGTGGACGCCCAATACCCCCAAACTGAGGAAGGCACCCACTTTTGAAGAGTAAACTCATTGCAACTAGGGAAGTCTTTAAGGGCTTGTTCCTTATGCAAGGCAGGGCAAACAGTGGTTTGATCGAAAAGCTAGCTTCATAATGTATATTTTACTATTTAAAAAAAGCTAACTTCTTACCAACAGATGAGGAAAGGGGCAGTGTGTCGGTCATCCCCTGGCCAGGCTCCCTGTGTCACCTCCTCACCCCCACAGTCTCCACGCTCACTCTGCTATGGCAGACTCCCCTGTCAGCCCCGCATCAGAGGATAGGTGACTGCTGCCCCCTCTTTCCTGTGTCACAACCAGCAGGGCCACGAAGGGGACTTCAGCGACCACCTGTGTTACCTCCCAAGGCACTTCTCCAAATCTGCAAACCTGGAAGAAACCCTCCCCACAAAACAAGAACCACCTCATTTGGTTGCTCAGACGTCCTTTCTTCCTCTGTCTCCTGCTTGAGGGAGTCCCCATTCAGAGCTGCGGGGTGTTCCAGCAGGAAAGAGAAAATGTTGGGCGCCCTGGACACAGTGAACTCAGTCACCATTTGCTGAGGAACTTACACATGAGAATGTGAAGTTAATTAGGCTGATGGCTGGGAGTGGCTGCAGGGCTGGTCTAGATCCCTTGCTTCTGTTCCTTTAGGCATCCTCAGGGTCTGTCCCTCGGGGCACTGCCCTCCACCTCTGCTATTGTCACTCCCCAATGAAAAACCCTTATGCATAATGGAGGGAGGGAGGGGACAGGCTATGTGCATGACAGTGCCCTCCCAGGACCGCCGCCTGCCTGTCACAAGAAGTCCTGTAACAGCGGAGCACCTGGGGGTGCGGGCACCAATGCAGATGTCACGAAGTCAGAATTTGCAGGTTGCATCCTCACACTGGAAAACTCTTCTGAACAAGTACCTGCCATTAGCTGCCAGGTGCTTGCGAACCACCACGCAAAGATGCCCCGACCAGGTCCGCCCACCCTGGCCCACAGCCTTTTCTGATAAAGCCAGTGCAGTAGGTTCCTCTCCTTAGTAATATCTGAAACGGTCCTTCTGCCTTGGGGTTTTGATAAAAATGGCAACACTCTTTAAGGAGAACAAACACATTCACATGAGCTCTGAGTAGCATCTGTATGTACACCACAGCCTTTTAGAGCTACTTGCTCCTTACAGTTTGGTATCAGTCCGTGATACACATTTCCACCCAGCACTTAACACGGAATATTGTTCGCAAATGCCACCCCTGGGCTGTGCTCTTGAGAAAGGCACACACACACACAGAGAGAGAGAAAGAGGGAGAGAGAGAGAGAGAGAGAGAGAGAGAGAGAGAGAGAGTGTGTGTGTGTGTGTGTGAGTGCGCGTGCGCACTTTGTAGCCCTTATAACTAGCAATGGGCCAGACCATGGGAAATGCTCAACCAGTACCTCCTGAACTGAAAAAGACAGACAGGAAGCCAGTTGGCTAACAGCAATTTGATTGTAAGATGGGCAAGTTAAGAATGGCAGACTTTTAGGACTGATAGGGACCTTGAGAGTCACCTAACTCAGTTACCCAGTCACTATTGCAAATCCCAAACAAGCAATGACCCTACCTTATTCCATCCTGGGGCAGCTCTTGCTATAGGTCGTGTCCAGCTGGAACACTTAGAGACTACTATATCCAGAAGGCGAGAGAGTGAAGCGATTGGCTCATGGTTACACAGCACTTAGCAGCAATGCTGGGAAATCAAGAGAAACTGATAACTCACTCCCAGACCCATCCACAATCCTCTGGGAGATCCTGCCATTTTGTCGCTTGCAGTTGAGGACCTGAGGCTGCGAGAGGCTGAGTGGCCTGTTCAGTGTTGTAGTTGATAGGTGGTCGGTCTGGGATACCGTGACTGATAGGTCTCATTCCATTTTCCAATGCCCCCAGCTATCCCTGGGTAAGATCCCAGGTTTCCTGAGACTGTAAATTCTTCTTCACACTGCCTAAAGCAAACCTCACCAAAGAACCTGTTTCTCACCCCCCACTCTTCTCGCTTTTCAGGAGAGAAGTATGAGCTCCATGCAGGGACTGAGTCCACCCCAAGCGTCGTCGTGCACGTGTGTGACAGTGACATAGAGGAAGAAGAGGATCCAAAGCTTGCCCCAAAGCCAAAAATCATCCAAACCCGACGTCCCGGCCTGCCACCCTCCGTGTCCAACTGAGCTCACCGCTCCGCCTCGGCGATACGTCTCCTCTTTCTCATGCTCTCTTTTCCCCGTTGTTTGTCGAAAAAAAATTGCCTTCAAATCACTGGGTGTTTGGTTGTTTGAGATTCCTTCCTTGTAATCAAGCCTCTCAGACAAAAGGGCTAGGAAAGGTGATATGTTCCCTGATCATATCATGCCATCAAGAATAATCCATTATTTAGAAGGTTTTAGGAAATAAAGTAGTATTTTCTTATTGAACAGTCAGCACAGCCTATATCTTCATTCTCTCATGGTGATACAAGCCAGAGGTATCAGTAAAAATAGCACCTGTGTTGTTTGTGAGCTGTTTCAGTCCCAGTCCTGATGTGTGAGTTGTTTATTCCCGGCCACTGAAGTAGGACCATAAGTAAACTTGAGTTTGACTGCATGAGATATCCCTATCTGGTCTCACTCAGTCCTCTGCATCCCGACATTCCCAGGACGTGCATGATCACCAGCATTTACTTTCATGATTTGAGGATCTCCTATTAACTCACAGGTTGTTAGCAGCCAGCCATGTCCTATCTAGAGTAGTAAAATTATCAGCATCGCCCAGCTCAACAGGCCTGGGTATAGTCACTGTTTTGAGTCAATACTTCATGGCTCTGTTAAAATTCCTGGAAGCAAAACTGAGTTTGGCCCCAAAGATATTCCTCAGTCGATTTTGAACTTCCATCTAGAACTTTCCCAGCCTCTGTAGGGAGGCTTGTCCAGGGTGATAGAGACCGATTTCAGACAAACCTATTTATTACAAAAGTTTCATGGTGTCTGAACGATTGTTTTTCCTCTTTGTATATTTGTACAAATGTTTCAGCTGTGCTTTTAAAATCTGGATGTTTTTTATTTAGTGGTTGTTCAGCCATTTGCTGCTTTAAAGCATAATATGTGCATTGCTTATGAATGCATTCATAGACTAATACAGATATTCAGATAATATTACACTCTATTATGGATCATGCTGAATTTTGAAAGGGCACAAAACTTCTCATGCCCATGTATAAATGATTAGCCAACATCTTTACTATCAAGACCACTTGTTTTTAAATAAAGTGAAGAATGCTAATGTCAGTTGTAGACAATTTGGAGGAAACTAAGTCTCCAGAATGTAGCAGCTGCTGGGCATGTTAAAAGGCAAAGGATGATAAATGTATGCCGATCCAACTCATGCAATGCCCATATTGCTCAAACAATTATTTGTTTTTGTTACATGTGATTTTTCTATTTCTCTAGCCCGAAGTGCATTACAGAAGATACACCTATAGAACCATTTCCTTCTGCTGTATGTGCCAGGCCTCATCTACTCCTGTACATTAATCAATTATTTTTGATGCAAATGCCAATTGCGACGGAGTGGGGGAAATAGTTTCGATACCCCAGCCTCAGAAAAACACACAAGAACAATAACTCAGCCAACTGCTAGAAGGATTGTTGTGGTTTTTGACTAAGGTGTATGTTAGTTTTATCAGAAACTTAAAACATAGACTGATCACTCAGAAATTCTAGTCCGTTCTACTGTGAATATAGCAATATTGTACTGGACACAGGATGGGTGAAATTGAGGACAGCATTGCCCGTAAAGTCCTGAGTTTCCATAAGAAAAAAAAATGAAGGCTCCTCTTAAAAATAAAATCTGAGGAGGGTATAATAAGCAAGTGCTTTGACTTTCCTTTGCTGTGGAGATTTTTGGTTTTTCAATAACAAATGTGAGATTAGACTGAATAGTGAAGACATGCCGCCCTCTAGTGGGAGAAATAGAAATTTTGACCTCAGCCATGTTGTGCTGAATCTTCTTAGTCATCTGCGGGTTGTTTGACTTTTATGCTACACAGAATTTCCAGAATGCAGGTTCTAAAGAAATCTGGGTGAGAGAACATATTTGGAAATGAATTTTAAGTGTTAAAAAGCAGATACATCCGACATTTCCAACCAAATTCAGGATAAGTTGAAATGACCGGTCTGTGTAGTCATGAAAGGAAAGCTCAGTGGAGGGTATGACCTAAATGGTTAGTCTTGGTGAACTTTATTGCAAAGTGCCCATGTGAATCTGTCTCAGATCAAGTAATTCTTTCCTGAGGTTGGGCTTGGGGAGGGGGAAGCGTGGAAGCTCCCAGCACTGTGGAAGTCAGAATCGCCTCAGCATCTCCATGACGCACATTATGCAAACCTCTTTCGCACTATTTTAAGTTTGAAAAGTTTAAATATGGAGGGGGGGAGGTTTCCACCAATTGAATCATTTGTGCACGTGTATAGCTCAAAGAGCTTAGACTTCAAATATACCTGGTGAATGACTCTCGGTCCATGTGGTGCAATTTCTTTGTTGTCTGCGTGAGTTGGCTATTTTTGAGTGGTGATTGTGGGGGAGTGCAATTCCGCCTATGGTCTAAGTAGTTACCAAGAGATGAGATGAATGTTTTCCTCATAGGAGCAGAGGGTGGAGCTGAGCCACCTCATGAAGGAGGAGGAACTTGAGCAAGGCCTGGAGGGGGGATGGGATGGATTGGGCTCTGCTGAGGGGAAGTGGGAGAGCCCCCTGTTTCATTGTCATTATTCCACTTTCTTGGTCCTAGATGTCATTTCAGGTGTAGTAGAACCCTCTTTTAACAGTTACCCCACTCTATTCTTTCATGTAAAACGCAATAGGAGACCCAAAGTGGGCAGAATTTGTCACATGCAACACAAAAAACACTTTCATTTAAAAAGTGATGAGGACATTATATTTCATTAAAATTAACAGCATCTGTTCATCAAATTACACCATTATGAGAGTGAAAAGGGAAGCTGCAGACTGGGAGAAGATATTTGTGATACATATAGTTGTTAAGTAACTCATACCCAAAATGTTAGAGGGAAAAAGTTCTACAGATTACTAAGAAAAAGATAAGCAATTCTTTTTTTTTCTTTTTTTACAAATGGTCAAAATACTTAGTCACTTCACATATACTGGCAATTGATGCATACAGACTAATACCTGAAATACCTCTATGGCCCATAAACATTATAAAGTGTTCAGCATCATTTCTCATCAGAGAAAGGCAAATCAAAATCCACGGGGCACACTTCACACCTAGCAGAATGGCCGAC
This sequence comes from Myotis davidii, assembly GCF_000327345.1. Classification (NCBI taxonomy): domain Eukaryota; kingdom Metazoa; phylum Chordata; class Mammalia; order Chiroptera; family Vespertilionidae; genus Myotis; species Myotis davidii. The sequence goes on along the minus strand of NW_006300048.1, from coordinate 5,499,357 downwards.
ATTGAGGAGGGGACAGATAAAGAGCTGGTGATGCTATGGAGCAAGGCGGGGCACAGCTGGCACCACCACCTCAGAACACTGGCGTATCTGCTAAAGCTGAGCATGTAGCCACTTGGGAGCCTTTCACTCCCGGACTTCCATTCAGCAGACATGAGTTTTCACAGCTACCAAAGTACTTGTACGGTAATAGCCACAGCAGCCTTGCTTATGATACCATCGGCTGGATGCAGCCCACAGGTCCTTCCACTGCAGAATGGATAACTAAGCAGTGGTGCATTCACACAAAGGAATATAACAAAGCAACAACAACAACAAAAACAATAAATTATTGGGACATAGAACAACATGGATGGATCTCCAAATCAGCTTTTTCAGCCAAAAAAGAAAAGAGAGACAGACATGAAAGACTATATGATGTATATATGACTCCATTTATGATGTTAAGAGACAGCACTGGCCTATATTGATAGGAATAATCCCCTCATCCTAAAAATACATACATCTATGTCTGTGAGATACTTCCATCCATACAAAGCCTTCCTTTAAAATCTATGAATAAGTACTTTATGACATAGAAAGCACAGGACTTCAGCACTGGATGAGGCACTGTTCATTCCAGTGACAAATATTTACCAAGGACCTACTGTGTGCCTGACACTGGGTTTCCAGTGGTGAACAGGTAGATATTATGGTCCCTGGTATTTCACAGAGTAGAATTGAGTGTGGTAAAGACACTAAACAAAGAAATAAGGAAATAAACAACTACAGATTCTGGTAGGTGAGCACAGTGAAGAAGAGCACGAACACTCTGTGAGAACAGAGAAGAAACTGAAGGGTCACGGTCAGGGAAAGCCTCTCTGAAGAGGTGACGTTGAAGCTGAACTGAAGAAGGAACTGGCCACTGAAGAGCATTCCAGTCAGTGGGTGACAGCCATGGACTTGGAAAGGCCTCCTCCTCACGTTGGAGGAACCTAACGGGTGCATCAATATGGCAGCAGTGCAGAGAATGAGGGCTTGGCTCCAAATGAGGTTGGGAAAGGGTCTGAGCTCTGTAGAGCTTTGTAGGCCAACGAGGGGGCTTGTCGTTCGTTGTAAGCACAATGAGAAGAGTTTCAGCCAGGGAATGATATGACTCAATTCATTGTGAGACATCCTGTTCTCATAGAAATTTCCTGACACAAAGCCACAGTTCTGAATGTCCAAAGAGTCTAGTGTGGGGGCTTGATCCCCCTATTGCCCACTTTAGGCTTGAAAAGATAATTTGGACAGCCGTGTTCATCACTACAGGCTTATCCACCAAACAAATTCTCAAGGTCAATGTGCAGTGCGTTCATGGTTCTAGGAAAGTTTGCTTCTTTTTTCTGTTCCTCCCCAGGTCATTTAGAAGGCCTTGGCGCAAGCAAGGGGGAACAGAGCAGGTGATTAAGAATGATAAGTCAGTGATTCAGGAAAACATTCATTTAGCTGCTGGTACAGTGCGTCCCTGCCAGAGCCACCATGCAGAGCAGTATTGAACACTTGGCAGACGTTCCCCTTAAATTTATGCAACCTGAGGAAGGGAATTTTTCAAGCAAAAAGTTTTCTGTCAAACCCATTCATCTGCTCCTTGCAAAGGTAGTCTGGGGAAATGTGCTTGGAGTTCATTCGGGAGATTTGGTGACTCTAAAAGGAAGACATATCCAAGGTTGTGTGTGTGTGTATGTGTGTGTGTGTGTGTCCAAGTGCATTTGGTATAAGTTGGAAATAGGAAACCCATGATAGGCTGAAATGGTTGACATGCTCTGTGCTAAAAGTTTTCATGTATAATAGCTCCTTGATTCTTTTGCCTTATTTCCCATTCTCATCCAATAGTTGAGTTTGAAAACTTTTAGGGCCGGTCATGACTTGGGCCTCCTTGACCAGTTGCAATCATTAGTGAAATCATTATTGTTCCCCAAACAGACTTTGGGTTTTCCTATGGCATCATTTTAGTCTTAAAGGAAGATACATCACTGTTTTCATAATGCAGCCAAGCTCAACACCTTCTCGCCCATGTGACTGATGTACTGCGGTGGGTGCTGTGCTGTTAAGTCCCAGAACCCCCTTCAGGGTGGAGGCTCTCGTGCTGCCACATGTTGGGGTATTGGTGACTCATGACCCTCCCTGAGTGGCCAAGCATTGCACTCAGATGGAGAGATCCCCCACCTTGGGTCACACCCCCACCCCAGGGAGAGTGACTGGTCACATAGGAGTGAGACAGCCTGGTACGTCAACTCCAGGGCCACCTCAGCTCCAGAGCTACTTATGGGACTGTCTGAGGCCTAGGCATCTCAGTTCAACTCTTCCCTCTGCCTAAACATACTTCCTTCACACCCCCACAGGTCTGACACTAAAGACCCCCCAACAAGACTCCTGTGTGCACATCTTCCTGTGAGAGTCTGTGTCCCAGAGAGACTAACCTAGCGCTTACATCTTCAATAGCCTTCTCTCCGTCGCTTGGGGCTCTCTGGAATTGCACAATACTTTTCCATTCATCCCCTTCCCTTTGCATTTCTGACATGGACCAGTCATCCCAGGGGTTAGTAGCTTTTCCAAAAGCCAACACAACAAAGCTCCATTCCATGCTTTGGACGGCTGAGTGCATGGTGGGTACAGCAGCGGTGCTGGTAAGGAGTGTCACAGCGCAGGAAGGAGGGCTTCTCCCGACACTGCTGGGGCGTGAGAAAGATGGTGAGCACCTATTCAGGTGTTGTCAGGGGACCTTATGAAAAACACAGAGGAGTCTGTGCAAAGAGGTCATGACCCTGTGTGTCACTGTTGGCCCAGCTTGTCTATGGGAAAAAGACAGATATGATATACATGACTTCAGGCAAATTACTAAAGTTCCTGAAACTCAGTTTCCTCTCCTATAAAATGGGTATAATATCCACCTCTGTCATGAGGACTTAATAAGATAATACTAATAACAGTAGCAATTATTATTGGTGACTAAGTTCACAAATTTTGGTGCCACATGACCCCAGCTCTGCTGCTTAGTAAACCTGTGGTTTTTTGCCAGTTTATTAGACTAAGTCTCGATTTGCACATCTGTCAAGAGGCAGAATATTAGTACCTATCTCATAGAGATAAGAGGGATTAAATGAGAAAACACATCCAGAGCTGGGCACATAGGAAGTCTATGACCAATGCTTTTTTTTTTCAATATATTTTTATTGATTTCAGAGAGGAAGAGAGAGGGAGAGATAGAAACATCAATGATGAGCAAGAATCATTGATCAGCCGCCTCCTGCACACTCCCCACTGGGGATAGAGCCCGCAACCTTGGCATGTGCCCCCAACCAGAACTGAACCCAGGACCCTTCAGTCCATAGGACTACGCTCTATCCACTGAGCAAAACCAGCCAGGCCCATGACCAATGCTTTTTATGCATCAGGTCCCAGTTGGAACACTAGACTTTCATACTCTGACTTAATTGTCATGGTGGTGATTTCATTGCTCCCATTTTTCATAAATAATAGTCATCATTTGTGGAGTGCTTACTCTGTGTTGGGACCTCTTTCTAAGTTCTTTACATTCTTATTTAATTATCTCACTGATCCTGTGAGGAAGGTACTGATGTCACATTTTACATGTGAGGCAACCAAAGCCCAGAAGAGCTACACAAAGAGTTGATACTCAGAGTGTTCACGCACTTCAGACATCAGCACCAGGTCTCCTGGGAGCTGGTTAGCCATGCGGCCTCAGCCACACCCCTGATCGACTGAATCAGCTTCTGCATTTTAACAAGATCCTCCCTCCATTACTCCTCTGTACAGTACAGTTTTAAAAGCACTCACGTCCTAGCAGAGCTATGACTGCAGAGCACATGCTTTTAACTGCTCAATGTATAGAGTGCTCATCAAAAAAAAAAAAATGCTCAAAGTATACAACTTCCTTTCCCCCAAGTAACTACCAGTTTGACCAAGCTGCCTTCTCTGTCCCTATCCACATCCATTCTTTCCATTTTGCTGGCCTTGTTGTTTTGACTAAAATACCCAGGTCTTGCCCTGACCGGTTTGGTTCAGTGGATAGAGCGTCGGCCTGCGGACTGAAGGGTCCCAGGTTCGATTCCGGTCAAGGGCATGTACCTTGGTTGTGGGCACATCCCCAGTAGAGGGTGTGCAGGAGGCAGCTGATCGATGTTTCTTATTGATGTTTCTAACTCTCTATCCCTCTCACTTCCTCTCTGTAAAAAATCAATAAATATATTTAAAAAAATAAAAATAAAATACCCAGGTCTTACTGCCGTACATCAGACTCAGGCAAAGCTCTGCCAATGGCCATTCCAATGATCGCCAGTAAAGTGCTTCTGAGGAAGCTACAGTGTGATTCCCAGAAGGGCGGTGACCACAGGCGCGCACCCGAGTTCTGAGAACCAGCTGCTCCTGGAGTGACTGGGAATAACTGGGTGGTTTTAGGCACGCAAGCCCGTATATACTGGGCTAACACACAAAGACAGTCATCTCCTCTTGTCAGGATCAGTGAAGCATCAAGAAAACCACTGTCTTTCTTCTTATTCTCAGATACCATGCCAGGAATGTGGGAAACCATGCCAGTCTACTGTCCCCACTCTGATGAACCTGTTAGTAGAGTGTTGGTTCTGGACCTTGGGAGTTTCCTTGGTGGAATCTGGAATTCGCCCTGTGCCTAGAGGGCAAAGAGAGATGGAAGAAAGAAGCAGACCCCTCCAGATTGGTAGGTGGCAGTCTTAAAAAGAAGGGAATTTACCTCTGAGGCTTGTCTTGGGTAGATCTCCACACCCATCCACATAAGAGTTATGTAGAGACCTTGCCTGGGTTCAGTCACATATGCAGTCTGGATGAGCTCAGCAATGCTTTGCCCTCAAGGCTGTGCCCTGGAAACAGCTGGCAGCATGGGAATGGTGGGCAGAAAGTGCATTGGAAGGACAGGGACGCTGGTGAGGAGCTCTTGGGTCAACTGGAGGTCATGCCCTCTTGATGACCTCCTCCAAGACAGGGAAATGTAACAGTTCCAAAATCCAGAACCTAATCAAACCTTTTACTGCACAGTCCTTTGGGCAGTAGCAGCAGAAACCCTCTTCCAGAAGGTTCTCCAACCTTGAAAACAGGATAATTGCTGAGCTACAGATAGTAGCCAATTCCCTTTACCTTCAACAAATGGATAGTATTTAAATACAGTTCACCCCACTTCAATTACTTTTTCCCATAACTTAGTAGAGGGATGACCTATACTATTATGATTAACTAAATTTTGCATTAGCTTTACAAAATTGAGATTGGCCTTCAAATGAAAATATACAAATAAAAATGTTAATTTTACAGCTGCTTATAAATTAAGAGTGTCTTTTCGTCAACATACAATCGCACTGGTTTATGCAGAGGACCTTGCCTCTCCCCAGTTCGCCCCGGCTGGCAGGCAAGTCCATCTGTCAGACCCAACAACCATGTCACACACACGGCTGGTGTATGGGAGATCATATACTTGAAGTTCTCCAAAATGAGTACTTGAACTTCTGAGGTAATGAATGAACTCCTTTGCTTTGGGCTAAACTATCTCTATTTCTGGATATGACCAAACCCTCTCCCCATCCCAGGTTCCCTCAGACTAGGAAAACATGGTCCCTTCTTCACTAAATTATGATTGTAAGAGCCTGTCAAGTAGTTGCTCAATTTTCTGAACTTCAGTGTCCTTATCTCTACGTTGGTACTAAGGTTGTCTTTATGTAAAGTGTTAATGTATATCATACCTGGCATACCACTTGGCACCCATTTTGTTTTTACCACTCAGGTTGTTTTTTAACCCTTTCCCTCTTCCAGTTTGTGGCATCTGGATTTCCTTGGGGAGCCACCCCCTCCTACCGTAAGTCAGTTGGGATCTACAGCACAAGGTTCTAGTACCTTCTCGGGTCTGGCCAATCCCCCGGTCACAGTGAGTGACTCAGGGATGGTCACATGATCCAAGGTAAGTGAATCAGAACCAATACCAGGATTTTTGCTGGTACTAATGGAAAGGAGATTAGTTTTCTATTTAAATTATTAAATTGAAAAATTTAAAGTTGAAAGGCTGAGAGCTTCCATGTGGTTATTTTGTCCATAAGAATGAAGGCAATCCAGAAACAAGGAGACTGAAAGATGGAGAGAAAAGAAGTGGGGGTTGGGAGGAAATGTGAATGTCATTGCTTGAGCACCTGGATCAAACTATGCCTGAAGCTAAAATCATCTCACATTTTTTCAGATGCAAGAGACTTCCCTTCTGCTTAATCCAGTATAAGTGTGGTTTCCCCACATTCACTGAGAGAGTGATCAGCTAAGTTGTAAAGACAATGTAACAGGTATAATTGTAAAGTCCCATGTTTAACTGTTTTTAAAAAAATACAGAAGTATAGGGAAGAAGAAATCATAATAAACCTTTGAGGGCCTTAGCTGAACAGAAGCTCAGTGTGTATCAGTGTGGGAAAGGGGTAAAATCTTCTATTTATGAGTCTTTTTGTTTAAAATATTCGATGAAACACGTATGTTTACTGCCCAACTGATACTCCAAAATCTCTTGGAAATGACAAAAAAGGTCATCAAAATATACATGGCAGCTCTGAGACCCAAGAAAATGGTGTTGTCCAGACAATCTGAGTCACTTCTGGAATGCAGGAAGCATATTGACAGAGAAACTAGATCTGCTAAAGCCACGACAGAAAACCTGTGCAGGTGGAGCTACTATGGGGCCTTTCTTGCCACTGGGGCCCAGAGAAACCCTGAGCTCAGGGTCAACAAAAGCACAGGGGAGTGGGCAGGGAATGAAAGGACTGCGTTTGGAACACCGGGGACCAACTGAGCCCCTCTCCACCACTAGGTATAGCTGAAGAAATGCCCCTGGCCAAGTCCCCCAAACTTGTTTTCTAACAAGCCACAGGGCTGACTGGTGAGTGCCCCGAATGGGGACTTGGGCCCACGAGAGCCTTATAATCACTCTTTAACTCCGCTGAAGATTTGCATGAGAAAAACCTGTGCTCCCGGGTTTGGCATTTGGCGTAGGGTACTTTCAGTAGCTTCCCTGGGAAGCATGAAAGGTACATGTTACAAGAGCTGGCACATCTGTGCGTGTCATTATTGTACCTTTCCACTCGAATGATAGTTTGGCTTGCTGGCATTCCTTCAGAATTTTGAAGGCATCTCTCACTGTGCTCTAGCTCCTAGAAGCCCATGTCATTCTCATTTCTCACTCTTTTTTGGAGCCTTTGTTTCCCTCCTAGAAGCTTTTAGACTGCTTCGTCCCAACTGCTGTGAAATGTCATGTGCTAGTACCTCATGGGTCCTTTAAATCTAGAAACTCGCATCCTTCAATTATGGATACTTTTCTTGACTACGTATTTGAAATGTTTCTTCTCTCTATCTTTCCTACCCTCTTTAGAAATATCTTCTTGGATCTTAGATCATTTTAAGTTATCCTCTTATGCAGTGGTTCTCAACCTTCCTAATGCCGCGACCCTTTAATACAGTTCCTCATGTTGTGGTGACCCCCAATTTCATTGTTACAAACTGAACATAATTAAAGCATAGTGATTAATCACAAAACAATATGTAATTATATATGTGTTTTCTGATGGTCTTAGGCGACCCCTGTGAAAGGGTCGTTCGACTCCAAAGGGGTCGCGACCCACAGGTTGAGAACCGCTGCTCTAATTCCTCTTTTTAATCCTCTGTCTACAATGTCTATCTCTTTGCCTTTCTGTTCTATTTTCTGGGAAATTTCTTCAACCTTTTCTTCAAAGCCTTCTATTTAACTTTTGCTTTCAGCTGCCATGTATTTGATTGCTGAGAATATTTTCATTCCTGGGATATTTCTTCTCTATTGCCTTCTATTCTTGTTCTTGTTTTATATAATATTTTCTTTTCTTATCTTTTGCTTGTTTGGAAACACTTTTTTTTTTTTTGGTCATTGCTGCAGACTTGCACTTCTGGCATCTGATGGATAGAGATCAGAGATGTTGATAAACATCCTACAATGCACAGCACAACCCCACAACAAAGAATTATCTGACCCCCAACAGAAATAGGGCTGAGGTTAAGGAACCCTGTGCTAGACATCTTGGGATTCTTGGGGCTTTGCTCATATGTGAAACACTAAAAATGACATGGAATTGATTTTGTAGAAGACTGGGAACTTCATGGTAGTTGCTTTAGATGTTATTTTCATCGTACAACATCAAACTCTGTGCTCGTGTGTGTAGTTTAAGAGTAATTTGATTACAGAATTATGGATTTAAGTACATCATAGCCATTTTTCCTAATAGACTTTACTTTTTTTTTTTAGAACAGCTTTAGATGGACAGAAACGTTGTGCAGCTAGGACTGAGAGTTTGTATATACCCAGTCCCCAGCTCTCCCTGCTATTAATTGCTTACATTAGCAGGGAACATCTGTTATAATGAATGGACCGATATTAACACATTATCACTAAGTAATGTTCATAGTGAATCAGTTTATCCAGAGGAGAGCTGTGTGGTCTCCTGCCTGGAGGGTTGAAGTCTGGCAACCAGTATTATAGGTGCCGACAGACAGGCAGCCATCCAGCCTGTAGTCTGTCTTCAGTACAGAGCTCACACCCACTGCCACCCACCCCAGCTGTACCCAGTATCCCTGACACCCAAGTCTTTCTAGTGCAATCTCTCCAGGGAGTCTGTAATTTAGTCTACAGAGTCTGGAAAAGGAGCAGCCAAAACAGAAAACATCAGTTGATATCACCATGGGAACAAGGAATCTTTACAGCAGAAAATGACCATAGTCCGTCTAATGAAACCGTGTGCCTGGCTGGGCACGGAGGCTGAGCGAGGATTCTGTCAGCCTCTTATTCATGTTTGAAATAATCTTCCTATTTTTAACTCCACCTGCAGCCCCACTCTCAGGGGCACCTGAAATATTACTGAGGCTCTTCCCCGGCCCTGGCCTCCTGCCCGCCTCCAGCACCCACAGAGACCTGCTTCTCCAGTCTCTGAAGTAAGTAACGATTCGTTCTTCAGCTTGCTAGCTGCCACCATGTTGCTGCCATGCTCCTTCCCACGCTCCTGTCCCTTGGGGCTCATGACTTTCTGTCACTTTCCACTAACATTTTGAAAGCAATAAAACATAAACTCATGGATTAATTCACCATGTGTAACCAGAGATTGGATTCTTGATGAAAATATGTTGGTGATCTTTCTTAGCCGCCCAAGGAAGATGCTCCTTGATAGTCATTCATACCCTCTGACCTCTGCAGAAAATTACAGAATTCCTGAAAATGAGACCTGTCTTCTCTCTATTGGATGTGTTGCAATAAGAAATGTGACATCAAGCCTGGCTGGTGTGACTCAGTGGTTGAGCATCGACCTATGAGCCAGGACGTGAGTTCAAGTCCCGGTTGTGGGCTTGACCCCCAGTAGGGGGTGTGCAGGAGGCAGCTAGCTGATCAATAATTCTCTCTCATCATTGATGTTTCTCTCTCTCCCTTCTTCTCCGAATTAATTAATTAATTTATTTATTTATTTATTTTAAATGTGTCATCAAGTTACCTGGGTGAAGCTGGAGAAGAGACAAGTAGATGCCAATTTTTAAACCTCCAAAAATCAACATCTATCAGTTTCCCACCAACAAGAACGGTGCTGGACAAAGTTTTCTAACAGCCTGTGCTCTTCTCAAGAGCTTACTTACCACTATCTCCTTTAGGGCCATGATTTCCCCTACAGAAGTGCAGTATCTTTTTTGTTGTTGTTGTAATGTTACAATTTCCAATCATTAGATATTCCTCATTCTGGCCTTTATTTTTATTTTTTTTTAAATATATTTTATTGATTTTTCACAGAGAGGAAGAGAGAGAGATAGAAAGTTAGAAACATCGATGAGAGAGAAACATTGATCAGCTGCCTCCTGCACACTCCCCACTGGGGATGTGCCCGCAACCCAGGTACATGCCCTTGACCAGAATCGAACCTGGGACCTTTCAGTCCGCAGGCTGACGCTCTATCCACTAAGCCAAACCGGTTTCGGCCTCATTCTGGCCTTTAGCTAGACCATTGCCCTCTAGGTGCTGTTTGAAAAGACTGCATAAATGAAAAGAGGCTAAAGAGTAGTCAGCGTCCAGCTCTGTTTACAAGAGGAATGATAACTAACATGTATTGAATACTTTGTTCCCGGTATTGTTTTTTCCATGAACTTTTCTCATTTAACCCCCATGACCATCTGTGAAGCTGATGCTTATTCCTCCATTTTGCAGATGAGGAAGCCTTGATGAACAAGAGGTAAGCCCAAAATGCTGGGCTTCAAGCTCAAGGAGCGTGAGTCCAGAGCCTATAGTGTTACACACAGCACTGCCTTCCACCCCGTGGGGAAAGCAGAGATGATGGCAGAGAGACAGCCGGGCAGGTCATCCATTCTTTAGCATTGGGTTTAGAACAGTGGTTCTCAACCTTCCTAACGCCGCGACCCTTTATCACAGTTCCTCATGTTGTGGTGACCCCCCGTTTCATTGTTACAAACTGAACGTAATTAAAGCATAGTGATTAATCACAAAAACAATATGTAATTATATATGTGTTTTCCGATGGTCTTAGGGGACCCCTGTGAAAGGGTCATACGACCCCCAAAGGGGTCGCGACCCACAGGTTGAGAACCGCTGGTTTAGAAGGTACCGTCATACCTGCTTTAGTATTTGAACTCATTTATTGCCATCCCGATGCCAAGAGTGGAATACCCTGCACCAAATAACTTGGCAGAGATAATACAAAGTGTGAAATCTCTAGAGAGGGAGTGGCAGGGATGCTTAGGCATTAGCGTTGGCACCTGTCCTTGGATCGGCCCAGCCCCACTCTGAGTCTCTTGCCAGCTCAGGAATTTCCAGCAGGTCTTCCCATCTTGGTGTGTGTCTAACATTGTTTCTCATCCCAGAACAGTGGGCAGATCTTTCCAGGAGCGACACACACAGGTAAGGAGAACGCAGATCCTTGTTAGCCTCCTTGTTCTGTCTTTCTGGAATTGGACAATGGAATTTGGCCTTGGGTCCCTTGATTCATAGATCTATGATCAGAAAGAAATATGAGGAAGACTGGGGTTCAGTCTCCTATGCTCAAGAGAAGATAGGACTGTATCTGAGCTATTCAGAACCCAAGGTAACGAGCTAAGTCATAAATACTAGGGGGAAATCATAACAAAACAGGAGGGATCCAGAAATGCAAATGTGTAAAGTGTGGGTTACATCATTTTGAGAGTAATGAGTGACTGGGCAAGTCTGGCAGCTGGCCAGCCTTGGGCCTTAGGGTCTGGCTATGATTCGGTGCCATCTGCAGTGGTCGTCCTCTCCAGCGTAAACGTCAGTGTGGACATCTGGGTCCTCTTGTGTCTGGGATACTCAGGACAACAGCAAAGATCTAAGGGAAATCCTTGTAGATGTTGGCCCAGCCTGGGAAGATCAGACTGGAAGGATTTCTAAGAATATGGGGACCCACCCTCCCCTTGCCTGCCTCTTGAGACAGGTAGCCTGTCATTCCCCACAGGGTCCTTCCCTTCCTTCCTTGTCCTCCTTTTTCCCCTTTCTGCACCTTTGAAGATAAACATTTGAGCCTGCTCCTACTTGTGTATGGAAGTGTGGCAGAAAATGGAAAACAATCATGCAAATATCATATTATTTCTGGTGCCTAAGGTGGAATTCTACACTAATGAGTTTTAAGTGCTTCTTAAATTCACCTGACTTATTTCTACCAGTTCTTAAGCCAGTGATGGCGAACCTTTTGAGCTTGGCGTGTCAGCATTATGAAAAAAAACTAACTTAACTCTGGTGCCATCACCAGAAATTTTTTTATATTTGCAACCATAGTAAAACAAAAATTTATATTTTTGATATTTATTTTATATATTTAAATGCCATTTAACAAAGAAAAATCAACAAAAAAAATGAGTTCGCGTGTCACCTCTGACACGCGTGCCATAGGTTCGCCATCACTGTCTTAAAACAGCTCTGTCATAAATAGATCTCTGCCTCTCACCTGGCAGGTATCCTTTCTCTTTAATTTAGGGCTGTATTCTCTTATTAGTCCTCAGTGAAGGGAAGTGTGATCTTTTCAATGTTCTTCTATGTGTATTATAAGTATGTGGTTACATAACTGCTTCCTGTGCTGACCACATCCCTCAATAAGCACACATCAAATGCTTTGCGAGCAAGGACGATGTCTTATTCTTCTTAGCTTGACCCACAGCACCCGATCCTGCGCTGAGCATCTATTAGTTGCTCAATAAATCTTTAATGAATGAAGTGGGTCAAAAAATTAGATGATTTGGAACCCCAATGACATATATAAATCACTTAATAAAATTGAAAGGGACTTTTCAAGACTACATGAAAACTGTCCTCCTTTAATAAAAAAATAAATATGTCTTCTTGACCTATTCTCACAGACTTTCTCAATTGCAATCTCAATCGGATAGAGGAAAAAGAGGCCAGCACATATTCACTCCACAAACATTTATTGAGGGCCTAGTATATTTCACGCACTGTAACAGGCCTTAGATGAATAAGACATTTAGTGAAAAACACAATCCAAGTTTCTGTCCTAATGGAGCTTACTTTTATAGGTACTTATTGGCTGGAAAGCATTATGAACTGAATTATGCCCCCCAGAAATTCGTATGTTGAAGCCCTAACACCCAATGTGACTGCATTTGGAGATAGGGGCTTTGGAGAGGTGGTAATAAATGAGGGCAGAAGGGTTGGGCTCCGATATGATAGGACTAGAGTCTTTACAAGAAGAGGAAGAGACACCCGTTTCTCCCACAGAGGAGAGGGCACGTGAGGACACAGAGAGAAGGCGGTCATTTAAAAGCCAGAATGAGAGTTCTCACTAGAATTCAACCCTGATGGCACCTTGCTCTTGGATTTCTCCTTTTTATAACAATGACAAAATTACTGTATGTTGCTTCAGCCACACAATCTGTGGTATTCTGTATGGCAACCTGAGAAGATTAATACATCAGTGGTTACTATAAGAAGATAGGAGAGGAAAAAGGAAATTGTTCACAGAATGAGAATACTGAATGGTTTTGACTATCCATTGGGATTCTTGTTATTTATTAAACAAGTTACTATCACACACCAATTTTTTATGGATCCCAGTAAAGGAGAATCTACAGCTTCCCTTGATGCTCCCCTTGAGCATTACTTGGCTTTCTCAACCCTGTCTGAAGCCTTTGTCATATGGTTTTGCTTAATGTTTATCTACCTCCTGAGGCTCATAGTCTACTTCCACAGCGAGTCTCAGCCTCATTCATACGCCAGATGCTGCTGTTCAGTGTCTGGCCTAAATATAGCTGCATCCCTCTCGGGGTTTTCTCCTTTCCCCTGTAAACCAAATGCTTTGATTCCTGTTCTGGTTTTAATGGGACAACCGTTTAATTTATTTCCATAAATAAGCAATCTCTCTGCCGTGTTTCTGAATCGCCAAGACAGTCTGCTTTCCCTTGGCTCTTGGAATTAGGTGAATATCTATATCTATATCTATATTTATATCTATCTATATCTCTATCTATATATCTCCCCACTAACTGCTCCATGGGCCTGGTCCTTGCTCCCACAGCTAAACTTACAATGTTTGTATTTGTTACCTATGCCATTTAATAACTTTCCACAAAGTTAGTGGTTTAAACAAAACATTTATTCTCTTTATTTCTGTGGGTCAGGAATCCAGCTTAGCTGGGTCTTCTTGACCCAGGGTCTCATCAAGCTCAAGTTCGACATCTCATCTACTTCAAGGCTGCATCAAGTTGTTAATGGGGTTCTGTTCTCATCCGAAAGCTTGACTGGGGATGGATTCAAGCTCATGTGGATTATTGGCAGAATTCTATTTCTCAAGATCTGCTGGACTGAGAACCATGGTGCCTTACTAGCTGTTGTCAAGCAAATTGTAAAATGGTACAATTACTTTGGAAAAGAGTTCTTTGAAGTTGAAAGCACTCCCAATAGATACATGTTTCAACAGCCTGGAACTCAAATATCTGAAATTTTGGGCCAGAAAATTTTGGCTCAAGTGACAACCTCTATCAATCCAAGATTTAAAATGATCTTTTTCAACATTGGATAAGTCCTTGTAGATGGTGCACAGTAAATGCAGGAAAATTGTGTAGACTTTATAATATGCTCCATTTGTTCTTATCATTATTAATTTATTACATTTACTTAAAAATTATACTCTGACAGAGAAAAGAACTCTCTGTATTGAAGTCTCCAACATTATGTCAAAGCAGCAGCAAGAAGAAGAAAGGAATGAGCAGAAAAAAAGGAGAACCTCTGAAAGAAAAAACAAACAAAAGATGAAGGACAAAAGCATATCGATATGAGCATATACAACATCAGCCCTTAATTTCCTAAGCTTTAACAGTATTGACCTTAGACTTCACCTACAGAAGTAAATTTATTATAAGACTTTTCCCCTCTTATTCTGTTCCTTCCTAAAAATTCTCTAGGAGTGCTATTTTAGGATTACAAGAGACATGCATAATAGTCATATGGGCAATATGCAAAGTAGGCATGTGCCTAACCAGTGTAAGTTAAGAGCCCAGTAAGGACTTACCTGCTACAGAAGACCTGGTCTACAGTTCTGCCTGGAAATACCAATATCTGCCTGGAAAATGCTATCTTGAGAATTACCAAAGTACAGATGATTGGGCAAAAGGACTGGCTCTAGAACCGCCATGGCCACTAGCTGCCTGTGACTGTGGAGCACTTGAAATGTGGCCAGTGTCACATTTTGAAATGAAAATATTTTGTATATATTGGGCTCAAATAAAATACATTTCTAAAATTAATTTTTACCTATTATATTATATTTATTTTAATAGGGTCACTAGAAAATTTTTAATTATGCATGTGGCTCATATTTTTATTAGAGAATGCTGCTCTAGAGCATGATAGCTCTCATGAACACAGAGGCCCAATTTCATTGACCAGAAAGAAAGAATTGAGCTTTATACAGACTAACCACAGGATGAGGACATTTCCATATGGAAGACAGGTTGAAAAGGAGAGGTCTAAGCAGAAAGTGGGTATGATTCTGACAAATTGAGAGCATGCTTGCTTAGTTTTATGTAGAGGAAAAGGGAAAACCCTTAAATATGGCAGTTGGCTCCAAAATCATGTTCAGGTTATGGTACCATCCCACCTGGGACCCATCCCATCCACCTTGTTGTATTGTTCTCTGCTTCCTGAACTATTTGTCCACCTCAGTCACCTTCTCCAGGACTGTTAGTCTCCATGAATTATTTTACTTGGCTGCTTCTTCTAGTCCTTTCCATGACTCCAGGTGTGATGAAGGATTTTAATGCCCTGGAGTTACTGCTATGGAACTCTAGTTGCAAGGTGAGCAAATGGAACCAGAATGACAAATGTTTTTCTATACAGCAGAGACCTAGGCAGTTAACTCAGACACAGAACTGCTGAACTATTCTTGAAATGAGCTGCAGGCAGAGGATTTCATCCATCTTCTGCTTAAAGCCTTCAAGGCCTACATCCCTTGTGATATATTGTCAGTTTCCATTAAGAACCACAAGTTCTATAGCACTTTCTCTCTGAAGAGCATTCGCTGTGCTGGGGAAATCCATTAAATGAACAAGTCAGCAGAACTTTAATAAACAATCAGATGAATGGCCCACCAGGAGGGTTACAATCCCATAAGTAATATATTTAAAACCCCACTAGGTCCAGTAGAGGGTCAGTAGAATCATTTGCCTCCAAATGTTTTTTGGGCGAAGAGCCACTGCATTACTTGGTGGTCTCGGTGTGAGCTCCTTTAAAATGTAGTCCTATTTGAAAGAATCCAAAAAAGGCATTTTCCAGCTGACAAGACTTGTATTTTATAATGCTCTATGAGCCAAACCCAAAACCTTCTACATTTTTTAAATTAATGAAGCAAAAATAAAATGTATTTACGTTGGGGTAGAGCCACTAATCAGATTTGAGGGATGTTTAACTCCAACAAATGCTCTAAGTATGGGGGGCTTCTGGCGAGGGCCTCTTCCTATCTTTGTGGTAGAAGCCAGGCTATTCCAGAGCTACAGGTCTTCAGCCACCTCAGTTAGTATAAAAGGTGGGCACTAAACCCTGAATACCATAGAAAGATTCCTCCTCACCCCAATCAAAAATCAGCTGGTGAGCCCTGGCCAGTGTGGCTCAGTTGGTTGAGCATCATCCCATGTACCAAAAGGTTCCCGGTTTGATTCCTGGTCAGAGCACATACTCAGGTAGCTGTCTGATCATCAGTTGAGGTGCTTGTTTCTCTCTCACATCAATGTTTCTCTCTCTCTCTCTCTCTCTCTCTCTCTCTCTCTCTCTCTCCCCCTTCCCCTTCCCTTTCTCTCTCTCTAAAATCAATAAAAGTATATTTTTAAAAATCAGCTGGTGAACAGCCACAGGAAGTTCATGTAGATGACTATTGTGTATGAATGAGAAGTCTGGAATTGCAGGGAAGCCATTTATAGAAGACTATAAAGCTAAGAGTACACCCCCCTTGCCTGTGGATGAAATGCTGGGGAGGACTGTTGCTATGGAAACTCACCCACCTCAAGTGCTGCGTGCTAATTCGAAGGTCATCCCAGCCTTGACTGGATAAGAACTCATCCCTGGGACAAATGGCCAGTTTCCTTGGCAGTGTCTTCACAGAAGAATGTCGGAGCCCATTGACTCGCTGGGTAAGAAACTCTGTGGGATGTCCTGATGCTGATGAAAGTGTCGATTGAAGAGGGCAGTCAGCTCCTAGATTCTTCAGGTACCAATGCTTGACTCCAGGACTTGGCCAGTACTGCGTTGCGGTCCATTTCCCTTGTACTGCCCATGAAGTGGTCATTTTACTGCTACAGTTAAAGGTCGTGTAACTGTAGCTATTAAATGCTATCAGTTGCTTTTCCCCAAACTATTATACCACGTTAATTTTTCCTCACTGGCAGAGGTTTATAGAGGCTGGGAATGCCAGATACTTTATTCCAGCATCCTTGCAGGTGAGAGTCACAAATGTTGCTTGCCTTGTGCTCAAGGAGAGCTCTTCCGGCTGTGGAGAAGCAAGTACTGGGAAGTCAGAGAAGTGTTCCACCCAGAGTCTGTCCTGGGGGTCTTTCGTACTCTCCTTGCCTGGCATAGGACCTATTTCCAGTTGTCTCAAAAATGCATCTACTGGTAACGCCTCAACTCTGAGAGTAACGAAAGTAACCCTACATTCTAAAGCAAGGCACTGGGCGCATTCCTCTTGAGATTTAGTTACGAAATGGTCAAACTAGGCCTGCAACCTCTACCCCATCACTCTCTCCCGCCTATAAAAGAGAAGAGTACATTCTTGGGGAACATGTTTCCATCAATGATGGACCACATATACGATGGTGGTCCCATCAGATATAGTGGAGTGGAATATCCGGTGAGAAATGGAAGGAGGTGTGGTTCAGGAGGAGTATCTTCTCTGGGGCTTGGCAGTAGATT
>NW_006300048.1:5477137-5481768 GCF_000327345.1 Myotis davidii | reverse complement strand
GAGGGGCGGTGGGGGGGCGGGGGCGGGGGTCAGCCCTGCCAGAGCTAGCTGATGGTCTTCAGAGTGCACCGCTGCAAATTCTTTGTTAAGGATGGGAACTACTTTAGCAACTATTAAGTGGCACTGCCCATGAGTAAAAGCTTGATTGTGTGGAGCCATCCTGCCCTCTTATTTTGGAAATATTTTCAGGTTGTAATGATGTTTTATTTCTCCAATCATTTCAATACCACAGAGAGCCTTTTGTATTACATAGGGTCAATGGAACCACAAACAAATTTCCAAAGCAAATTATTGAGTCCTCAGATCTATATCCTCTCCATATTAAACTCTCTCTCTCTCTCTCTTTATTTATTTTATTTATTTTATTTTTTTTACTTATATATTCTGATATTTTATTTTTATTTATTTATTTATTTATGTTAGTTTCATTGCTTAAAGTATTACAAAGGGTATTACATATGTCTCCTTTTTTCCCCGACCCTTGACAACTCTCTCTCTTTTTAATGAATTCCACAAAGTTCCTTAATCTGACCACTGTTCCAGCACGTAATAGCCAAAACCACAATCCCCTATGTTCCTCCAACTCTCCATCTGGATTTCTTATTCCTCCTAATCCTCAGGCCAGCTTTCACACCCTCCTGATAGTCACTGTTATGGTGATCTACTCCTTACCTAGCAAGTTTCTCTCCAATATTTCTAATCAGTCCAGCCCACATCCCTGTTCTTGGAGCGGCACCAACATCTTTGACCTTTGGTGTGCTGTCTCTGGCACTGCTGGAAGGAAGCAGTGGGGGAGCTTGTGGGACAGTGTTTACAAAGCCTACAGTAGTGGCCAGTCGTGTCCTAGGCCTTCACGTTCACTCACCACTCGATCAATGACTCGCCCAGGGGCAACTTCCAGTCCTGCAAGCTCCATGCATGGTAAGTGCCCTATACAGGTATACATTTTTAATATTTTATACTGCATTTTTACTGACTTTTTCTAGGTTTAGATACACAAATGCTTAGCATTGTGTTACAATTGTCTACAGTTTTTAGTATAGTAATATGCTGTACAGTAGCCCAGGAACAATAAGCTATACCATATAACCTCGGTGTGCTGTAAGCTATACCATTGTGTGTGGAAGCACATTTCTCAGAACATATCCCCGTCATTAAGCGGAGCATGACTGCATATTTGAAAGTGGGCTTTGTAGAAGGTTGCTAGCCTAGTAAGGACAGCTATTGCATTTTCTTCCCTGTCCCATCAGGTTTTTTAAATATTTACATTGAGACCTGTGATTGAAAACACATTTTACATTGTATTCTTTGTCATTATTTTAAAGGTGTCGTTACCAACCACTAAATGAATTTGACAGCCAATGAGTCACAAACTCAGAGATACACCTGTAGAAACTGGGCACCTAACAACATGGCAGCGGCAGCTCTGTGTTCAGAATCTCCGTTTTGACTTTGGAATCTCAGTCCAGAGAAACCAAGGGGTGGGGGAGGGGTGGGGGACAAAGTGTCAGGCTGAATTAATTTCAGGGTTTGCTCCTGGGTCACAACCCAAACTATAAAAAAAAAAAATAACAAAATCCAGGTTCATTCCTAGACTTTGTTTGGATTGCCAAATCCCAGCTAGGGTGGGAGAAACAAGAGCCAGTAAACCTCTCCTTGCAGAGCCAGTGAACCCTCGGGACACAATTTTTCACAATGTTCTCTTCTTCTTTCCTTTCTCCCCTGCGTGGTGATTCTAAAATCCAGGATGTTCCAATAAAAAGAAAATGTGTTCAAAGTCTCCTGGTAACTGGAGAAGAAATGGCTCTCCCAATTCCCAGTTGTGGATAATGACAGTGCATGTACTATTGGGAAGAAAGACGGTTTGCCTGGGGAGAAGTGACTCCATTCCAGGCCTGGCTGGATACTCCATCAGAGACTTTGCCTGGGTATGTGCATGTATGTGAAGGTAAATACTTTTAAAATATATATATTTTTTATTGACTTCAGAGAGGAAGGAAGGAGAGGGATAGAAACATCAATGATGAGAATCATTGATTGGCTGCCTCTTATATGCCCCTTTTTGGGGATTGAGCTCATGGGCATGTATCCTGATTGGGAACTGAACTGTGACCTCCTGGTTCATGGTTGACACTCAACCACTGAACCACACCGGCCGGGCAAGGCAAACACTTTTTATCCTTACCTTCCAGAAATGTCTTCATATTTCCTGAGAAACTACAATGTAGAGAACTTTTAAAAAGATTTTAAAAGTCCTAATAACGAGAATGGAGCAAGTTTGTAAGTGCACCCTTTAACCTCTTTTGATAAAAATAGCAGGACATGTAGAATCAGAATAACAGTTTCCATATTTCCAGCTGCGTACAGAGCCCTTTCTCTAACTCTCCAGAAACAAAGGCTCCAGTGACCCATTTCCTAGCAGCTCTAACTCCCCCCACTCCAACAAAAGGTCACATTTACAGTCCCGTTAATAGAAGCTGTGGAATCTCATTTTTTTAAAAGTTCAATAGATTCTTAGTTCATGCTGAATGATTTATGCTGCAAACTATGGAGGGACTGGATGAGAGAAATAATGTATGCAACTGTTCTATGTGTGGCAAAGCCAACCTTGAACCAAGTTAATGGTGGAGAAAGAAGTTACCCAGAGAGCAGGGGCTAAAAAACACCTGAAGGCACATGTGCCTACAATTGGCTCAGAAACCACCATGTGGTCCAAACCATCACAACAATCATTGGGGGGCGGTCCCTCCCTGCTTCTCCACAAACCCTCAGGCCATACTGTATGGTTCCTTCACACCATGGAGACCATTAACTACATTTCCTCAGCCTGACAACGGGTGGGTGTCAGGGACACAAAAGAACACAGTGTAACTTTCCCTGGGTTAATGCCCCCAAGAGGGGTTCTGCGCCTTCCTGGGTAATGTGGATAGTGTCTGGGAGGGGAAGTGGCAAACACAAAAATAGAACTGCCCAGAAAGAAACAGAGCTACACCGAGGCCCTCACATAGCTGCCTGGAAAACACTTTATGCAGCAGCCACTTCCAATCCCCCCAACAGAGTTAAACTCTGCTAAATTAGGGAAGTCATTTTTTTAAAAAAAACACAACGAATGTATTCCTTCATTATTTAACTTCCAAACAGCACTAGAGGGAAATCAAGAAAAAGGTCATGGATACTTTCCCACTGTAATAAATGAACCAGCCCGGGGAAGTAGGGTTTTGCTTAATATTACTCATCTACTAAGTGGCAGAGCCAGTTGTAAGTCCAAGGTTCATGTTCTTTCCTTGGGCCTGTCGGGTTGAAGGAAGGCCCAGACTCTTGAAGAGGAGCAGTGAGGTGCTGCGTGTGGCAAAGCTCTGGGTGACAGACAGGCCTGTCCTTCCAGTGCTGAGGCTCTGACGGACTCTAGAAAATGGATTGTTTCTGGGAGAGAGGAAATAATATTAGCTCCATGTTGCATTTCACTAAACAATATTTGCCCATGAAATTTTATTTAGGGTGCATTTATTAAACAACTTTGGGATGACGTGATTTAATCCTAAAGGCCTGTATAATATGTTTGTTGTTTGTTTTGAGAAAGGATGTGCAGTCTATTTCATGTGCCTTTCCTCTCGGGTCATTGGAATTAACTTTATGAAGGAAAGCGGAATAGTCTGATATCAGAGTCCAGTGAGCTCCTGGGCACTGTTTTGTGCGGATGGAATGTGTGTGTTTTACACAATCTTCTCCTTTGGAGCTAGGAAGATTTTTTTTTTGTAATTAATTTTTTTTTTTCAGAGAGGAAGGGAGAGGGATAGAGAGCTAGAAACCAAGGTACATGCCCTTGACTGGAATCAAACCTGGGACCTTTCACTCTGCAGGCCGACACTCTATCCACTGAGCCAAACTGGTTAGGCAAGGAAGATTTTAATCTACGGTTTTTTATTTACTTGCTTAAAAACACTGAGCCATGTGCTGTGTGGTGGGTGTTAGGGACACGCTGGTCTCCACTCTCCAGCCTCAAAGACACGTGGAGAAGCGTGTGAGGCACAGATAATGGGATGGGCATGCACGCTTAGCGTCATACAGTGAAATGGGTATAGATGTGTAACCTTTAACTGACGTGAAGAAAATTTTGTAACTTCTTTGTACTCTATGTATCTTAATGTCAATCTGTACTTTGGGGACCCAGACACGCCCCAGCCAAGCGTTACACCTGTTTCTACTAAACTTTCAAAGATTGTTCAAAGAATGGGTTGTGGTTAAACGTTCCAGCCAGGTGTGACACCGCAGTGGCAGCTGTTGAGCTGTGACACCCTTTAAAAAGGCTATTAGAGAAAGGCTCGGGTTGCAGCAGGGCGGGGCTCCCTGGGTGGAGGACCTGTTGCAAGTCACTGGCCAGCTTTCAATAAATCCTCACTTGCTGCTAAGACCTGATTGGAGCCGGTGGTCTCATTCTCGCGAACAGTGGTCCACAACAATAGAAACAGGGCCTGAGAACTAAGGGCGGGCGGTTCAGAGCACGCACGGCCCTTGTGTGGATCCCAGCTTCAGGGCTCCTTGCTGAGTCCATTTTCTCATTGACAGCAGAAACAACAATAAGACCTGCCATATTGATTTCTCGTGAGGATTATGTAAGAAAACTTATAAAA
>NW_006300048.1:5472690-5476843 GCF_000327345.1 Myotis davidii | reverse complement strand
CCCCCCCCCGCCCCCAGACATTTAGCGATGCCTGGAGACATTTTGGGTTATCATAACTTGGGGGGAGGCTGCTCCTGGCACCTAGTGGGGAGAGGCCAGGAATACTGATGACATCATGCAGAGCACAGGGAAATGTGTTCCTTCACAAGGAAATGCCCAGTGCTGGCGTTGAGAAGCTTTGGTTATGAGCATGGTTTCCATAGCCTGAGTGCCCGCATTTTGTGGGGGAGGAAAAACTTGTTCTTCCGCTCCCTCTGGAGACTGCCAATTAGTCTGACAAAAGACAGATTAACCAGAGAAAGGGGTGTATGCACTCGCACAGTCAGTGACTACAAAAGAAGTCACTGGCTTGCCTGGCCCTCATGGCTCAGTGGTTGCACCTCAACCTTATGAATCAGGAGATCATGGTTCAATTCCCAGTTAGGGCACATGCCTGGGTAGAGGGCTTGGTCCCCAGTAGGGGACGTGCAGGAGGCAGCCAACCAATGATTCTCTCACATCATTGATGCTTCTATCTCTCTCTCCCTCTCCCTTCCTCTCTGAAATCAATAAAAATATATATATATTTTTAAAAAGAAGTCACTGCCTCAATAAATAGGTGTAGCTTATACACCGAACTTAGTAGAGCAAAGAGGGAAGGAGAAAGGCTTCTGTGGGAAGAACATACAGGTTTCCTCAGGTAAACAGAAGGTAAAGTTTGTGATCATATTTGTCTATGATAGTCTGGGCAGTCTTTCCTCTTCTTCAAAACCACAGAACTGCCCCCAGGGAGGGGACTGGTGCAGGGTTACTCCTGGGAGGGAGCTCAGCAGCCCTCGTTTCTCAGACTCGCTGCTTTGGGTCAGTCAGATAAGGAAGCTCTGAGAAGGCTTCTTTCTGCATCTGTTGAATCTCAAATGCCTTCAGTTTAACATAAACTTTATACCAACTCAGACGTTCCAAATAGGCCCTCTCAGTTTTCATTCTGGCTCTGTCACTTACTACCTGTGTGACCTTGGGCAAGTTACTAAACTTTTCTGTGTCTCACTTGCCTCATTTGGGGTTTTTTTTGTTTTTATTTGTTTTTTTAAAAAATATATTTTTATTGATTTTAGAGAGGAAGGGAGAGGGATAGAGAGATAGAAACATCAATGATGAGAGAGAATCATTGATAGGTTGCCTCCTGCACACCCGCCACCGGGGATCGAGCCTGCAACCCATCACTCGCCTCATTTGTAAAGGAAGACACTCAGAAAACTTATTGAATGAGTTAACATTGATAAATACCTTGAGCATAGTATTAAAAGAGAAAATGAGGTACATTAAAAAGTTTATTTCAGCCGAAACCGGTTTGGCTCAGTGGATAGAGCGTCGGCTTGCGGACTGAAGGGTCCCAGGTTCGATTCCGGTCAAGGGCATGTACCTGGGTTGCGCGCACATCTCCGGCGGGAGATGTGCAGGAGGCAGCTGATCGATGTTTCTCTCTCATCGATGTTTCTAACTCTCTATCTCTCTCCCTTTCTCTCTGTAAAAAATCAATAAAATATATTTTTTAAAAAAAAAGTTTATTTCAGCAAAAATCAGTTCTAACTGGGCAGCCCCAACCCGGAAGTGACAAGGAACGCTCCCCTGACTGGAGCTCAGAGACAGGCTCTAATAGAGAAAAGGCAGAAACAAATTAAGAAAATTATTGATTGGCAGTGGTTTAAAGCCTAGTGAGCTATTTGTGATTGGTTGTCCTTAGACTTCCATTTCATAACCTTGAGGCATTGATAGGCTTAGAGTTTGGTTTGCTTTCTTAGGCTACCATGGTGTTAAAGCCACCTTGGTCTAATGGCCTTGCTGTTTAACAATAGCAAGTACTACATTCACACTTACTAGTAAGTAAATTCCAATGTCTAAGTTAGTCTTAAAGGATATTCCCCCCTAAAATCAAGAGCAATCATCTGTTGAAACCCCACTCTTTTTATACCCTGCATAGCTTCAGGAAGATTGCTCTCCTCTACATGGCATTCTAAGAAGTTATTCCTTTTGGACTCTATGTCTTAGCCAAATTAGGTGTACTTGTCTCAGTCCAGTGTGATTTAAAACTCACACATAGATGTGCAACAAGGAAACACGGTCCACCCTGGGATGCAGCCGGAGCAAGAGCTGCCGGAGCAGGGAGAAGGCAGAATGAGGGAGGACCATGGACTCCCATTCTGTTTGGCAGCTTCTGCTTTCATTATTTTATGCTATCTTTTCCTTTTCCCCTTCTACTCAAGACGTTTATCTCCAATACCCCCCAAAACATTTCTCTACTGTTTTTCTTAAAGGCTATAATAATAAAGCTTTATACCTTCGTCCTGCTTAAGGGCATTTTAGAATACTAATAGGTAGGCTTGAATCATTGAAGAAGAGATGAGAAGTCAGATTCTTGAATTTCTTTGTGATTTAACTCCTAACTGAGCCCGACACTGCCTGAATTAGTGGTGCATTTGCACAAACACATGCACGTGTGCCACTCATTAGAAGGAAAGGACCAGAATCATCCATCTCTGACAAGTGAGTTTAGGTGGAGCATGTTCAAAATAGGGTGATCTTCTCTCCGTCTCCCCCTCCCCAACTATTTCTCCTCCTTTCTTTTCTTCCACATTCTTTGTGATTATCCAAGTCTGTCCTGCATGCTGTGTGCTTTCAGAAATTTCACCTGCACTCCTCTCAAACCTTTTGGGACCTAGACAGGAATCCACTGAGGGCCTTGAAACTTGAATTCACTCAAGGGTGCTGTCACCCCATCCCTCAAAGGTAGTTTTCTGCCTCCTCCTGGGCCCTTTCACTGCTCTGTTCCTCATTGTTTCGGTCCTTAGGCCAGACAAACTCCAAAGTATCCAAACCCCCTAAAGAGTCAACCACATCCAGAAATTGCTTTTAGGATATTTCAAAACAGGATGGAGAGAAGGGAGCAGCTGCGCAGTACATTTGAGACACAGTACCTCATGCTGTTGATTGATTTTCTTTAAACAGCCAATCCAAGAGGGGGCTTCAAGCTCATTAACATATATACTTTCCCCCTTGCCCACAGCATCTTCCAAAAAGCTAAGGTCAGTAAACCCACCTTTTTATAAAGAGGCAATAACTGGGAATAGGTTGTTTTCTCCTCTCTACTATTCTTGTGAACTAAATTGTGGAATTGAAACTGGTTATTGGGGAAGATTTATAGTCTTTTGTGCTTTGCTTCCCATCAGAGCTGCTTTTACACAGTAGAGTTTAAAATATCCCATTATAAAACAGCTTCCTGTACAAATATGTTCTCCCATTCTAAGAACTGGGACTGTTCTGGCAGCATGAGAAGAACAAGAATATATAGTTCCAGGTCAAAACTCAACCTGAGGAAATAGTTCCCTGTTTTCTTTTTAAAAGAAACACTCAGGAGCTCTCAGTAAGAAGTCCTGGGTTAATTTTGTTGTTATTGTTTCTACTGCTGCTTTTTTCTCCTTGCCTTCTGTGTCTCCTCAATTTTTTCAAAGACCTTAAAAAGACTGACATTGCTCTTGTTTCCTTGTTTTCTGCTTGAGAGTCTGTCCCTGAGGTTAACTAATTCATTTATCGTTTTTTTTCTCCAATAAGTTACTAATCATGGGTCTTTGTGAAATCAAAAAGTTAACATCAAAATTTGAATTTACTATGACCTATTAAAAAAAGAGAGAACATTGAAAGAAAGAGATCAAGAATAAGTTTATTAATGGCCCAGATTCCCACAGCAGAGGCCCTGGGTCAAATCGAATTTGCAGCTTATTTTTATGTAGTCATCAGACTAAGAATGTTTTTACATTGCAAATGATTATAAAACAAAACAAAAACTCCCAAAAAGTGACACGATGCATGGTCTGCAAAGCAATATATATCTACACTAATAAAAGAGAAACATGGTAATTGGCGTACGACCGCTACCCTTCCCATTGGCTAATCAGCAAGATATGCAAATTAACTGTCAGCCAAGATGGCGGCCAGCAGCCAGGCAGCTTAAACTGGACATGAGGCTTGCTTGCTTCAGTGACGGAGGACTGCAACGTTCCCTGCCTGCTGCTGCAGGCCTCTGAGCCGGCAGTTTGAAACTCTGTAACAAATACCACCGGACTTCAGCCAGCAGGATTGCAACATTATAAACAAAGGCCAGACACCTACTTTCAGA
>NW_006300048.1:5461824-5471717 GCF_000327345.1 Myotis davidii | reverse complement strand
GAGAGAGAGAGAGAGAGAGAGAGAGAGAGAGAGAAAGATACCACTTGGCTCTTCACAAAAACCATTTGCAGAACCTGCTCTATGATGTCCTTTCTTTCCTTTCCATTTTCAAAATGTTAAATTGAGCTTATATTTTCTATTTTATATATATTTTTGGTCTAAAAACACTTGTAACATTATTTCTTGGATTTACTTTTTGCAATGACTAACATTCTGATGTCACCCACCCATTCATGTTTATTGAGTTTCTACAACATGCCAGGCATTGAGATGTTACTTCAGTTATCAATGAAGCCCAAATCCAGGGGCTTAAAGATACATTGCAAACAGATAATCGTCATACTTATGCTTCTTTTTAAAAACCTCTCTTCTAGTAAATATGTATTCTTGTCTCTTTATAACTCAAAAGCCTTCTATGGTTTCCATTTGCCTATAGGTCAGAGTACAAACTGCTGACCCTGGGTAGCTATTAGAGTTTTCCATAATTGTCTTTTTTTTAAGGGGTGGCTCCTTTATTTTATCTTTTTTAAATAATTTAAATTCTAAAATTACTGTTGACATACAATATTATATAAATTTCAGGGATACAGCATAGTGATTACACATTTATGTAACTTGATACCATACAAAGTTATAATATTTTTTACTATAGCCAATAATACAGTCCATAATGGTCTTTTTAGTCTCCCCTCCCACTACTTCCCCACATGGACTCTGCAGGAGCAGCTGGGCTGTCCATTATCATCCCACCATAAATTGTTCCTTGCTATATTCATTCTGTGGAACATGTCAATCTCTCGGCCTGGAAACACTCCAGATACGTCCACTAAAGTAAGTTGAGATGGTAGGAAAGCTGTTATGAATATACAGCTACCAGATGTGGCAAACCACTCGTAGAAAAGCCCTGTTTAACTTGATGAACGGTTTCATCCTCAAATATTAAAGAACAGTAAGTTCAGAACGACACTGAACAAGACTGATGAATCAGGCCTGGTGCTATGAATGAAGCAGAGTCCTTATTCTCAAAAGACACCAAAATGTAGAACCCAGCAAGGCAAATTAACTCTGCATCTTGCAACACCTTTCTCCTCTTCCTCATTCACTCACCCATCCATCCATCCAGACATTGAGTAAACTTTTTATTGAATTGTTGTTAGGCACACATGATTCATCAGGCCCAGTCTCAGCCACCTGGCACATAAACCAAGAATTATAAATGCAACGGTGAGGTATGCAGGGCATTCTGGGAGCAGGGAGGGGAGGCATATAACCAGGCAGGGCTGATGGACAAGGAGGTTTCCTGGATGAGGTTACTCCTGAGTTGGTCTTTAAAAATATGAAGGAGGTAGCCAGGCAAACAGTAGACAGAAGTGTCCAGATTAGATTTCTCCCCTCAGCTATTTGATCTATTCTGTGCACATTATTGCTTTCTGGAAGTACCATGATTGCCCAGAATTGAGGGAAATGTTATAGAAGGAGATGGGATATCTTTTTCTCTAAATCATTTTCACTAGATTGAGTGGCTTGACAGCAGAAAATGTATCTTGTTCTTTTGTATATTATTAGTCTTTTGCCATAAGTGATAAGTCCAAGTTACACACATATCAGTGGGACGATGAGATTTCTAAATTCATCTCCATGGTATTTCTAAACTGAGAATTAATCATTCCAAGAAAGAAAGAAAGAAAAAGATAAACAGAAAAGAGACTTAAAGGAAATGCCAAAGTGGAGGCTTAAAGGTGCCAAGCTAATGAGTTGCTTTAAAAAATTATCTTTGTGCTCTCAGCATCAGAGGAAATATTGGAGACAGGATACCCTTGAAAGTGTATGCTTGAGAGCAGTCGTTCTCAACCTTCCTAATGCCGCGACCCTTTAATACAGTTCCTCATGTTGTGGTGACCCCCAATTTCATTGTTACAAATTGAACATAATTAAAGCATAGTGATTAATCACAAAAACAATATGTAATTATATATGTGTTTTCTGATGGTCTTAGGCGACCCCTGTGAAAGGGTCGTTTGACCCCCAAAGGGGTTGCTACCCACAGGTTGAGAACCGCTGCTTTTGAGCCAACTCCCTAGGTTCAAATCCCAGCTCTGACCAATCCAGCTGTCTGAACTAGACAAGTAGTTTAACATCTTTGGGTCAGTGTCCTGATATATACCATGGAGAATAACAATAGCACCCACTTCACTGGGCCATCATGAGAAGTAAATTTTAATAGGCAATCGATTGCATTTGATACAGACTTTCTATCATTATTAAACCAATGAGCAGCTTCCTCCAGCAGGATGATGTCAAGTCCCAGAGCATGTTATGTTTGCCAGGTCCTCAAGTGCTCTCAGTGGGGAGTCAACGTGGAAAGCCGTCAGTGGAAACCGGTCACTCTGGGAATTCCCCACGGCCCCACAAAGTTTGTGCTGCACTTGTACTTTCCTTTAGAAAAGGCATGTTCACACCCTGTCCCAGAGCTAAAGCAGTAGGGACAGTAGGATATATAGAATATAGGTTATCCTATATAATAAAGATGTAATATGCAAATGGTCAGTATGCTGTGAAGCGTAATGAACCGCATAATGACCGGATCACGGACCAGCAGGAGGGTGGGGCAGTGAGCTACAAGCCAGGGGCAGAGAGCTACAGGAGGAGGCAGGGCAGCAAGCAATGAGGGGGAGCTACTGGAGGGCGGCAGTGAGCTACTGGAGCACGGATTCGTGTGCAGGGCTACTAGTATATTGTAATATACACATAGCATATATGCAGTATATTATAGTAGCAATCCACTTTTCCATACTTCATGCTCAATTCAAATACCCACAATGATCCAGTTACTCCTTGTCACGTAGTACCCATGGGGTTTTCTGTTTTTTGTTGAGCCAGTGACTGTACTGGATAAGTCAACATTTTATGTCTGAGTATTGCTTACTTCCTGATTCCATTTCTACCTTCTTCCAGGCACAGAATCCTTGCCTTTCTAACTCCAATACGATGAACATTAGACAGTGAATTTAATGCACAGGACCTTGAAATTTCTCAGGAAAATTATGAACAAACAAATAGAAGATAGGAGAATCCTGAGATAAGCTTGGTTCTGCTTATTTTGTTTTTCTGACCATTTTTATACAGAGGAAGGTGATTGATCATTTGAGTATAAACAGTGCCCTAGCCCAGCTAGTGTGGCTCGGTGGTTGAGCAACGACCTCTGAACCAGGAGGCCACGGTTCAATTTCCAGTCAGGGGTCAGGGCACATGCCCTGGTTGCTTGATCTTGGATAGGGGGCATACAGGAGGTAGCCAATCGATGATTCTCTCTCACTATTGATGTTCCTATCTCTCTCTCACTCTCCCTTCCTTTCTGAAAACAATAAAAATATATTTTAAAATAAACAATGCCCCTAATAGTCACACAGCCATTATCTATGATGCGAGAAGATTCATCTACCATCATTATAAAAAAGAGAAATGTCTATGGCCAGCTCCAGGTTACCAACACATCACTGGATGGTCTACCTGATGATGCTGAGATCCCACAGAGGAAATTAAATGTCATGAAATGCCCTTAATCATTTGAAGTGGTCAAAACTGTGCTTCACAGGGTACACAGCAGCACAGGGCATCACACGGGGGAGGAAGAAAAGCACATACTTTCAACAATAAAGATTTTTAAAAATATTTAAATTCTTGAGAGAGAACTTTGTATTTTAAAAAAAGGTACATTATGGTATCAGAGCTCTGGTCTGACTGTTCGGGGTGATTTGAGTCTCTCGTACTGAACTGTTCTTAAAGGAGAGGCAGAGGGTGTGGAGAGAGAGAATTTTATTTTGTCTGTTTCTCTACTAGAAAGGAGGTTATACACCCAAATCAAGAAATTCTTAAAAGGAGATTCTTTGCATCATATTTTGGCTAATGCAATCTTAAAAAGGAAGAACAATGTTGGAGGACTCACATTACCTAACCTCAAGATTTACTATCAATTTTGGTAATAAAGTTGGTGTACTATTAGCATAAGGATTGACAGATAGATCAATGGACCAAAATATAGAGTCCAGAAATAGACCCATATTTATGTGGTGTATTATTTCAACAAAGGAACCACAGAAATTCAAAGGCAAAGAAATACTTTTCAACAAATGATGCTGGAATAACTGGTTCTCCACATGAAGAAAAGAACATACAAGAAAACCCTTGGGTCCCTATTTCACACCACACAAGAAATGAATTCTACATGGTAGAAAGACCTTGAACAGGTGTTAGAGAGCCTTGCAGTAAAGTTTATGAGAGAAAGCATCTGTCCGCTGGCTCAGATCATATCCTATCCTTAAGTACATCAAGATTGACTTAGTCTAGGCTAGGGCCTGTCCTTCAGTCTTTCCTCACACCTTATTAATATACATATAGATAAACATAAATTTAAAGTCTGAATTTATCATGTATCTAAGGAGTACAACAACCTCAAACTCAAAAGAGTACAAAAATCTTTCAGATGTTCCATCCAAAGTAAGAGTACTGAGGTGAACCAAGTATCTTATGTAAACATAATAAATATTGTTAATGAGATAAAGCAAGATACTAGCAATATGAAGAATTAAAAGTCATTAAAATTGAAAATATGTAAAGCATAATAGCTGAAAACATTATCCAAAAGATTGGACTAAAGAAGAGGACAAAAAAGATAAAGAATGAATTAGTGAACTGGAAAATCAGATGTGAAGGACCTCTTAGCCCTCAGAAGGATAAAAAGATAGAAATCGAAAACTAAGCATACTCCTTCCTGACCCTTTAAATAGTGTCCACCCTTTATCATCAGGAGACTTAGGATCAATTATCCCCCTGTTACTATAACTCCCGTCTGATCCACTGGCATGAGAAGCCCCAAGTGGCAAGATGGTAGACAAAGCTTCAAAGCAGTAGAGCTCTTACTTTGTCACTGGTGTGTAGACATATCCCTTCATGGAACCTAGGGCCTCTGACCTAACAGAGCCTGAAGTTATGGGGATAGAAAGAACACATTCCACACATGGGAATTTAGGAGCAATGGTATAGGTGTCCACTCCTACCTCCACACCTTGGTTCTCAGACATGTGCATTCTAACTGTTGGGGACATAGCACCATATACTGCCTTTGTTTCAGTGCATAAACTCCAAAATGGAGGACTAAACTCTAACCTCAGGGTGTACTCTTTGAGAGGTCACTGCATCATTCAAGTAGGCCAGCTTTATCTGGGATCATTGCTACCCATCCTTGCAGCATATGACAATGAGGTCACCTCCATAAGAGACTGGAAAGCATACATGCATTCATACTGACATGCCTATTTCTTTTGATTCACAAGGCTGTGGTTTGATGGCAGGTTCATATTGCAAAACTGGGTGACACTGAAAACAGGACATGACAAACACAGGACATGACAAACAGAGGACATGTACCACACAATGCACTAAGAATAGGCCAATGGAAGTTACCAAGGGGGAAAAAAAGAAAAAAGGAAAGCATACTGAGTCTCAATGTGCACTCATCAAAATGACAAAGTACTTTATATTTTTCAGGAGAAGGGTCAAAAGAATGGGTGAGTCTGGGCTATGGCATGAGAACTGGCAATTCCTGCCAAATGAGTTCATTTTAAAAAGTAATGTTCATTTTTAAGTCAATTAAACATTGACATTAATTAATGTCAATGTGCTGGACCACATGGCACCTGGCATTACTGCTGATTTAAAATGATCTCCACTGCTCTAGTCACAATAGGTCCTTTCTTAAAGACCTTCACCTGCCCCCTACTGCCCACATGGATGACTCCAAATTTCCAGCCCAGTTTCCAATGCCCTATAGTACAGTAGTACAGTAGTACGATTCCTAACTATACCTTAGACTTTCTCACCCCATGATTTTGCTTACTGTCTTCTCTGTCATTGTCATCTACTCTGTTGAAATCCCACTCATCTCTCAATGCTTCAGTGTCAGCCTTTTCGTGATCCACTCTCATACCCACTACTGCCATAAAATCCCAATGTCTCCTTCAGTCGGAGCTAATTTCTCAGTCCTATGTATGTCTGTATCACCTCTGTTTGTTTCTCTTGTGTACAAATTACTATATTTTGCCCGAATATAAATGTTTAGAGATATAAATTTGGTTAAGTTACCCATTCTCACTGAATATTGTGAGTGGCCATAAGAAATTCAGTAACATTGGTGAATGTCTTCAAAATATAATTCAAAAACTATCAAGCACTATACCGCCCCCCCCCCCACACACACACGTAAAATGTCTCATTACTCTATTTAATCCAGTGAATGAACACTGTGCTGATTCCATAGAATGGTCATCCTCAGTTACATCACTTGATTAAAGCAGGCCAATGAGGCCCTAAATGGCCGGTTAAAGTTGTGTACTTTAAATGAGTGAATGCTATGCCATGTGAATTATCTATACACTGGTAGCCCTGCACACAAATCCATGTGCCAGTAGGTTGCTGCCACCTTCCTGTAGCTCTCTGCCACCTGCTTGTAGCCAGTAGGTCGCTGCCTGCTACCCCACACTCCTGTACCCCCCCCCACTCCCTCCTCATAGCTTGCTGCCCTGCCCCTCCTATAGCTGTCCGCAGCCCACTTGTACCTCGCTGGCCCACCCTCCTGCTGATCCGTAATCTGGTCGTGACCTGCTTGGTCGTTACACCTCAGGGGATAATGGCTAATTAGCATATTCCTCTCTTATTATATAGGACTAGAGGCCTGGTGCACAAAAATTTGTGCACTCGGGGGGGTCCCTCAGCCCAGCCTGTGCCCTCTCGCAGTCTGGGACCCCTCTGGGGATGTCCACCTGCTGGCTTAGGCCCGCTCCCCGCAGGATCAGGCTGAGCATCTGCCCCCTGGTGGTCAGTGTGTGTCATAGTGACCAGTCATTCCCAGGTGTTCTGCTGTTAGGGTCAATTTGCATATTATCCTTTTATTGTATGCCTGGTGCATGGGTGGGGGCTGGTTAGTTTGCTCTGAAGGGTGTCCTGGATCAGGGTGGGGATCCTGCTGGTGAGCCTGGCCAGCCTGAGTGAGGGGCTGAGGGCCGTTTTCAGGTTGGCCACACCCCCTTCAGGGAAGGGGGTCCTGCTGGGGTGCCTTGCCAGCCTGGGTGAGGGGCTGAAGGATGTTTGCAGGTTGCCAAGCCCCCCAGAGGAGACCCTCACCTCATGAAGGTGTGGCCAGCCTGGGTGAGGGACTGATGGCTGTTTGCAGGCTGGCCATGGCCCCCAGCCACCCAAGCTCCCCATGGAGGCTGGCTGGAAGCAGGTATCTAGGATTTGCTTATCTTCTCTAATTGAAACTTTGTTGCCTTTAGCAGAGGCCACAGCCGGCCAGGACAGGCAGGAATCTTGGCTTCCTCCATTGCCAGAGCAACCAAGCCTCCTGCTTGCTCCAGCTCTATGGCTGCTGGCCACCATCGTGATTGGATTAATTTGCATATAGTCACTCTGATTGGCTGGTGGGCATGGCTTGGGGCATAGTGAAAGTATGGTCAATTTGCATGTTTCTCTCTTATTAGATTATATAGGATGTAAAAGCCTAAGCGACCTTTACGACCGAACGACCTGAATGACTGAAACGACTGGCCGACCAGTTGCTATGATGTGCACTGACCACCAGAGGGAAGATGCTCAATGCAGGAGCTGACCCCTGGTGGTCAGTGCTCTCCCACAGCAGGAGTGCTGCTCAGCTGACTGACCCATCCCGGCGACCCACCAGCCAGGCCACCCATCAGCCTAGCGGCAGTCACTCACTCCCTCAGCAGTCCTACAGGTCCAGTCTCTGGAGAACGGGCCAAGCACCGATGGACTAGCGCCACCAGCATGATCCCAACAATGCCTCTGGCCTCCTGGAAGTCAGCCTCAGGCACTGTGGACACTTCCCCTCCCTAGACGCTCTGCAAGGAAGAAACAATATAAAAGCAGCCGCCAGGTGGCTCCTGACAACCAGCTCGAATGTCAGGAGGATGGATCCGGATCCCGGGCTGGCAAGGGCATCCCACCGCCCATCCAGAGGGCCAATTACGTCCTGGCTCCCCTACCCTCCTTGGGAGCCCACCCGTGCATGAATTTGTGCACTTGGCCTCTAGTCCTATATAATAAAAGCCAAATATGTAAATTGTCCCCTCGGGCTGTCATTCAACCAGGAGTTCGACTGGAAGACTGGGAGTTCAACCACTCGTTATGATGTGCACTGACCACCAGAGGGCGGCGCAGAACATGGAGGGTATAAGCTGGCAGTGGGTAGCAGTGGAGGTGCTGCCAGCCCCAACGGGCCCCAATGAGAGCAGGACCATGGCGGGATGGTGGAGCAGGTGAGTGGGAGGCACCAGGCCAAGGCAGGTGCAAGCAGGGGCCCAATCGCCCTGCCAATCGCTATTGCAGATGGCAACCAGCAACAGCTGTGGGGGGCGGGGCCACTGCCCAGCTTCCATGCGCTAAGAGAGCAGGGTGGGGTCCTGGCCTTGACCCATCGCCTCGCAGGTGGGATGGTGGAGCAGGTGAGGGGGGCAGCACCAGGCCAAGGCAAGGTGCCAGGCAAGGCTGTGAGGCTGTGAGGCTGGGGGTGTGAGCTGGTGCCCGATCCCTATAGGCCACCCCAATCTACCCCACCCATGCACGTATTCATGCACTGGGCCTCTAATATCTCAATAAAACTCTTATTTAGAAAATAACAGGTTAAATCTCTATGCAAATGGGTCAGTAGGTTTACTCTGGTCCACTATCATGAATAGCACCACTACCTCTGGCCAATGAGCCCAGACATGCATACATCTTTGATTCTAAGCAAGAATAGATGAGTAAATCAGCAAAACTCCAATCACATTTGACAGATTCTCTGATGAAATAGGCTTTCCGTTAGAGATCAGAGACCTGGGCAGAAGATGGCTCATGGCAAGGTGTGCGGGATAGAGTCCTTCGTGAAATCAGACAACAGGTGACCACAGGTGTGGATGCATAAAGATGAAAGTGACTTCAAGAATTGCAATGCTCTCAAGGATTTTATATCAGAGAATTCATCAGATGTTGAATTTTCTGGTGAATTTCAACATTTTGTATAAAAATTTTGACCAACGGCTATTCAAAAAATGAAGGGAAAATCTTGGAGTACCACCAAAAGTCAAGTGTCCTCTTTATCACTTATGACTTCATACTTCCCTTAGGTGGCTGCTGCTTATGACTGTCAAAGAGCAGAGCTAAGTTTAAGCAAATTATGAGAGATGTCAGCTTTCCTTTCCTGTTCTCACTGTCCTCTAGGGTTCCCAGTCTATGTAGTCACCTTTCAAAAGAAAATGCTCCCCGGACTGACCCACTCCTCTCAGGGCTTACTCCCTAACAAAGTGAGCTACTTTGGGTGAATAAGACAGACTTGGTCACACACACGTTTGAGTAAAAGGCTAATAGAGATGGATCTGGCATCACTCCTGGGAGAAAAGCCTGAGGGCAAGGAGATGAATTTCTAATTATGAAATTGCAGCCATGTAGGAATGAGACAGGGAGTGTCTCCCATGGTTTTCCCAGCCTCCATGCCAAGAGAGCCATAGGCATAAAGGAATTGCTACCTGCTTTGCGTATTCATGAATACTTACCAAAGAACCCTGCGCACCCTCAAGCTACGTAATAGTTGCTAAGGACCTTTAAATTTACATTTTATTTTCTATTTTTTAATTAAATCTTTATTGTTCAGATTATTACATTTATTCCTCTTTTTTCCCCTCATAACTCCCCTCCTCCCAGTTCCTGCCCACCCTCCGCCCTCACTACCCACCCACTGTCCTCATCCATAGGTGCACAATTTTTGTCCAGTATCTTCCCGCATCTCCCACACCCCCTTCCCCCCCAAGAATAGTCAGTCCATTCCCTTTCTATGTCCCTGG
>NW_006300048.1:5443375-5460776 GCF_000327345.1 Myotis davidii | reverse complement strand
CTGAGGCTATCTGGCAAATGGCTCTGTGCAGGCCTTGGGCGAGGCGGGTGGGTCGCACGGGATCAACAGGGTGGGCCGGAGAGAGCAGTTATGGCAGCTCTCAGTTCCGTCCCTAGGGGCTCTGCCTCACAGAGTCCCAGCAACTGCTGCAAACCTCGGAGAGAAAGCTGCCTTCGAGTTCCGACCGAAGCCAGACAGTCCCGCTTCTCCCGTTTGAGTCTGGGTCCCTAGAGACTCACCCGGCTCTCGAGCTCAGAGTCTGAAGCTCCCTCCCGATTGAAAACTCCAACCGCGCCCTCCGTCCCCAGCCCGCTTCGTGTGCACTCCGTACCTGAGTGACTTCAGCACTGCGCCTCCTCTGAGTCTGGGTATGATATTCTCTTTCCTCCTAGTTGTAGAATTTCCACTCAGCCAGCCTTCCTGTGGTTCTGGATGATGTCCATTCTGTCTTTTAGGTGTAATTTGAATTGGTTGTTCGTGGCAGCAATCTCCGGCGTTAACCTATGTCTCCATCTTGGTTTTTTCCCCCTAAATTTACATTTTAAATGTAAGTATCTAGAGTGGAAAAAACATCCTTTTGATCTGGGAGGAGGTACTCCCACAATCATAGTAAATTTGCAGAATTCCAATACCCATGACAAGCCAATACTTTTTGAAACAAATGGTGAGGTTATACCAAGTATTTGAGACTTTGAAGGGATGTGTTTCTTTACAAAGAACTGAAAATATGGTTTGGGCCTAATGTTTTCACTCCACACACCACAA
The DNA here is from genome assembly GCF_000327345.1 of Myotis davidii. Lineage (NCBI taxonomy): Eukaryota > Metazoa > Chordata > Mammalia > Chiroptera > Vespertilionidae > Myotis > Myotis davidii. The sequence goes on along the minus strand of NW_006300048.1, from coordinate 5,460,011 downwards.
AGGCATGTACAGTTTGTACTTGGCTTCTTCTGAGAGTATGTCTATCAAAACAAGCCTGAAAACAGATACCAAAAGACAACTGTCTCTTCCTCCTGCAATTGCACATCCTCGGCTGCATCAGTTATTCAACAAATAATATTCGGTCTAGCCTAGGAACTAATTGTTTATTTGCTGTGTGATTTCCAGTCTTCACTTCTTCAGGTGGAAGAACATGAAGACCAGCAGATCAGGGGCCCCACGGAGTTCCTGCATTTGCAGGTTCTGATACCGTCAATGAACATTCTCTACTACACACAGAAAAGTGACCAGGAAAAGTCATACATGACCTTTGGGGGAATGATCACAGAGTAGGGGTATTTTTTTTGTTGCTGTTGTTCATTGAGGTATAATTTATGCATAGTAAATTTAAGTATTTTCACGTGTATAGCTCCTGAATTTTGACACTTATGGAGTCATGTGATCACCATCAAAATCAAAATCCCCTCACATCAGAAAGTTCCCTGATACCCTTTTGTAGCTAATCTCCTCCCTTCACCCCCATTCCTGGAAACCATCAATCTGATTTCTCTCTCATAATTTTGACTTTTCTAGAATGTCATATAAATGGAATCATACAGCATCTAGCCGTTTTTATATGGCTTTTTTCACTTAGCAAAATGCTTTTGAGACTCATCTATGTTTTTCATTTCTCCTTATTCCATTTATGAATATAGAACAATTTATTCACAGCTGCAGAACATGTGAGGTGTTTCTAGCTTTTAATGATTATGAATAAAGCTGCTATTAAAATTTGCTTATAGTCCTGGCTCAGTTGGTTGAGTGTTGTCCCATGCACCAAAAGCTCACCGGTTCAATTCCGGTCAGGGCCCACACCTGGTTGCAGGCTCACTCCCCAGTAGGGGGAGTGCAGGAGGCAGCTGATGGATGTTTCTCTCCCTTGCCCTTCCTCTCTCTCTAAAAATAAATAAAAACACGTTAAAATTTTGCATGTAAGTTTTTGAGAGGATAGCTTCATTTCTCTTGGCTAAATACCTAGGAGTGCAATTCCTGGGTTGTATGGAAAGTGCATATTGAACTTTCTGAGAAACTTCCAAACTGTTTTCCAAAGTGGCTATTTCATTCCCACCGGCAATGTATGATAGTGGAAGTTGCTCCACATTCCAGTCAGCACTAAGTGTTGTTAGTTTCCTTGATTTTGAGCCATTTTAATAATAATTCGTGAACTTTTGATCTCGGCTGAGCTATAAAATTAAACATTCTGCTAGCTACGTATACTGGGTTAAATACTGTTCCTCTAAAATTCACATTCACCTGGAACCTCAGAGTGTGAACTTATTTGGAAAATAGGACCTTTACAGATATAATTAGCTAAGTGTAGATGAGGTCTTGCTGGGTGAAAGTGGGCCTTCATTCCACTGACTGGTGGAAGCTATGTGGAGACAGAGACAGAGAGGAGAACCTCATGTGATGGTGGAGGTATCCATTAGAGCAGGGGTGGGGAACCTTTTTTCTGCCAAGAGCCATTTGGATATTTATAACATCATTCTCAGGCCATATAAAATTATCAACTTAAAAATTAGCCCTGCTATATTTTGTCAAACATTTCATTAACTCACCCCTAATGCCTTGGCAGGGCCAGACCAGATGATTTCTCGGACCTTATATGGCTCACTGGCTGGACGTTCCCCACCCCTGCAGTAGAGCTACACAGCAGCAAGCCAAGGACACCAGACACACCAGGAGCTGGAGAGACAGGAGGAGTGTTCTTTAGAGCCTCTAGAGCAGCGGTTCTCAACCTGTGGGTCACCAACCTGTGGGTCACGACCCCCTTGGGGGTCAAACGACCCTTTCACAGGGGTCGCCTAAGACCATCAGAAAACACATATATATAATTACATGTTGGTTTTGTGATTACTCACTATGCTTTAATTATGTTCAATTTGTAACAATGAAATTGGGGGTCACCACAACATGAGGAACTGTATTAAAGGGTCGCGGCATTAGGAAGGTTGAGAACCACTGCTCTGGAAGGAGTATGGCCCTGCCGACATCTTGATCTCAGACTTCCAGCCTCCACAACTATGAGAGAATACATTTGTTGTAAGTCACCCAGTTTGTGGTAGTGTGTTACAATAGTTCTGGGAAAATAATTCACTATGATACAATTTAGGAAATACCATAATACAAACAAGTTTATAAGGTTATCTTTGACTTGCATAAAGCTTTAGAAGATAAAAGCATGATAACTGTTTGTGTAAAAATATAGTTCTAAGTAGTACAAATATATCATTCACAGCCAAATTACTAATAGACATAAACATACTTGGACTAAGTCTTTGACTAAACTATAGTTACTTTTTTTACTGAACTTCTTATGATGAGTCCAAGTTAGCGAAGTCCTATTTATCAAGAATTAAGGTCAGTTCTTCCCTGGCATGTGGCTCAGTTGATTTGCAGGTTTGATTCCTATACAGGGCACATGCCCGGGTTTGGGGTTCCATCCCCAATAGGGTGCATGCAGGAGGCAGCCAATTGATGCTTCTCTCTCCTAGAGATTTCTCTTCTCTCTCTCTCTCCCTCTCCCTTCCTCTCTCTCTCTCTTAAAATCAATACAAACATATTTAAAAAACATAATTAAGATCAGTCCAGAACTAGAGTCTCAATGGTTCCTAACCTATGACTGTTGCATATATGAGATCCACATTTTGCAGTATCCTATATAATAAAAGGCTAATATGTAAATCAACTGAATGGTGGAATGACTGGTTGCTATGATGCATGCTGACCACCAGGGGGCAGATGCTCAATGAAGGAGCTGCCCCCTGGTGGTCAGTGTCCTCCCATAAGGGGAGTGCCGCTCAAGCAGAAGCCCTGAGCCGAGCTCACGGCTGATGAATGCAGCTGCAGTGGGGGGAGCCCTCTCCTGCCTCCACAGCAGTGCTAAGACATCCCTGAAGGGCTCCCAGACTGTGAGAGGGCACAGGCTGGGCTGAGGATCCTCCAACCCCCCCCACACCCAGTGCACGATTTTTGTGCACCAGGCTTCTAGTGTTCTATAAAGAATTAAGAGACAGACTTTCTTTCACTTAGTTGTTTGGTGTATGATGTATTAAATTCTTATGTGTGATGTATTTTTTAAATTGTAAATTCATTTCTTCATTTTCTCTACCATGGGGTATAGACCAGTTTTGAAAACCAAACTTCTGTGGCAGAGCCATTCTTGGCTAGCTCATACAGAACAGGTCATATGTCAGTTTTAGCATAAATCTCTTCCAGCTCCTTCGGGAGAATCCAGCCCTCAAATCCCTATTAGACTGCCTTAGGCAGGCAGAGGGGCCCCCATCCCTACCTCAAAACTGATGAAAGAGTTGATTCTTCTCTCACTCCATTATTCAGAAAAATATTACCAGCTCAGCGATGATTATATTAATTCAATAATATAAAATAAAGGAAGAGCTATAGTCGATATCAATGTATGCTGCCATGATTTGCTGAGTAGTTATTGTAACTGGACAGAAAATGGAGCTACAGGTTGTGCAGGAGGATTGATACAGAGTAAGCAGGATTTCATGTTTTTACAATCATTCCTTTAGCTACGCTTTTTAAGCCAGATTTTTTTTCTCCATCAGGGACATGAGTTATATTACAAGCTTACCAGTTGAACACTAAATATCATTTTATGGAGATGTGGAAAGTGTGTCTGGCACTCACAGTCATTTTCTGAGTTCTGTACTGTGGTTAACAGCTGCGCCCTCCTATTTCACAGGTTGTAGCTGGAGAGCACAACTGTGCCCTCCATAAAAGGTTTGCAAAGCAGGGCAGAGTGTCATCTGAACAGAGGCCAACAACGTTCAGCGGCCCGTGTAAAAGGCCTGTTTCCCCTACTTCTGTTCTCTAACCAGCATACGCTGTTCTTTGAGAGTTTGGGGAGAACATGGGGTTGACCTATTTTGGGGGGTGAAGGACTTACAATATTGGACCACCCGTTCCAAGTTTGGGCGATTTCAAAGGACAGGGCTTTGGAGACTTGGAACAACCTGTACAACTTCATCGTCACTGTGTCCAGATAAACACAGAAATCAGCCTCCCTTTTAATCCCCATCCCACGTGTGGAAAACCATCAACTCAAGTAGTTACAAATGAAAGGCCCCCACAGAGGGCCCCAATGCACTGTGGGATGGTATGACACAATTGGAAGTGAGCCAATGGGGCAAGAACTCTCCCCTCCATAAGAAATAGATAGAAAGGGAAAAAACTATGACCAAAATGTTTGTCTCACTTAACTCAGTATCAACAGGAATGTCTGCATGTTACAGCTCCAGTGCACCAGACAGGGAGCATGAACAACAGACGGAGCAGCCAAAGCCACTGGTTTTGCTCTCTGTTTTATGGGTTAATTAGATGTTGAAATTTAAGTTGCGACATTACTTTAAGATCTTGTTGCCCATTGTAATGTGGTCAGAATCAGGCCCAGAAGTTGTATAGGTGTACAAATCCTTTCAGGGGAGCTCAAAATCACTGCTACAATCTGTGGTAATTATAGATGGCATCAAATTGGCAAACTGTGCACGTGCCCACTGCACTCCCGCCGGCCTAAAAATACCATGGTTACCAACAAACTTGAACAATTAATTCTCTACAGTAAAGGAGCAGAAGAAACAGTGCCAACCAAGACTTCCCGGAAATGAAATAGGACCTGGAGTTCAGAGCTTTGCCAGTTATTTGGAAACAAAGCTAGAAACAGAGTCGGGAGCCCAGGTGCAACTACCAGAGTAGCTGTTGCCCCCAATCCCTGTGCAAACAGCCTCATCCTGAACAGGCGGGATTCAGTCCGTTCCTTCTCAGGTGCCTCGCTGTTGCAGATCCCTGAGACCTCATATTGCAAAAACCTGGACAACAAACACTGGGGCTGGGGAATTGGCTGGAGTAAATCCTAGACTTTAAATTAAATGTATGTGCGGTAAAGCAGCTGCCAACACCGACTAATAAAAAGAATTAAAGACAATGTAAACGTCCTAACGACATCCTGCGGTGTTCCTCAGAACAAAGCCCAGGGTATGGCGTCGCCGACCAATTTGTGATAAGGAAAAAAAAAAAAGAAGAAGAAGAAAAAAACACTTAAGAGAACGGGTAAGAAAATAAAAGTCGCTTTTAACAAAAATAGTGAGTGTTAGAGCACACAAACCACTGGGGTAGCGCATTACAATCTGCATCACTGACTACAGAAAAGGCTCGCCTGGCAAAGCGGGGGTCCGCTGCCCCGCCCCTCCCGCCTCCCGCTGGGCAGCGCCAGCTCCCGGCTCCCGCGGCTCCTGCCCCCTCCGCCCTCCAAACCCAGGCAGCACCGCCCGCTCCCGCTGATTGACAGGGGCTTCAGCGACTCCCGGGAACCCGTCAACAGGGTAGCGCCACCGGAGCCAATGAAAGCCAAGGGGCGGAGCCGGCGGCGGGGACGCGGTGCTGGTCAGGTGCTCCGCGCAGAGGTTGCGTGCGGGTGAGCGGCGGCGGGTTCAAGGGGTCCCCCAGGTCCCGCCACCCAACCCGCCATTGCCCCGGGTCTGAGGAGGGAGCCCCCTGCAGATCCTGCCTCCCGTTCCCCCAAGCCGATGCGGACGGACCGGATCGTTGCGAAGGTAAGAGTCCAGGGAGACGGGCGGCTTGTCTTCTGGTGACCCCGTGAGCTCTCGGTGGATCCCCAAACGAGCCGCCAGTGCACACACTGCCCACGTCGGGGCATCCGCAGGCCTCGGGGGGCGCAACCCTTCCGCAGGACCGGGATGGAACCCCAGTGGGGGCGATGGGGCGACGCATCACCCTCTGCTTGATGTCGATTCACCTGCTCCTCCTCCCCGGTCCGTCTCCTTCGCGTTTCCTGGCGCCCGTGCCCTGCAGATTCCCAAGGCTGTCTGTGGGGGGAGGGTGGGAGGGAAGAGGAACTGGAAAGCGGCCCAGCGAAATTTGGACCCCGAGGCAGGGCTTCCGCCGCCCCGTGCAGCATTTCATGCATGAAAAAAGAAAAACCTGAGATGTCGTTCATCCCACCCCCATCTCTCGGTGTGCTCTGTCATGGAGGTGAGAATGCCGGTCCTGCTTTTCAAACATTCCTGTGCTTTAGACAACACTTAGCCTTTGTTTGTTTTCCTTTGTCCCGAGAAAGCAGTTCTTGCCTGCTTACCGCGGTTACTGAATGAATTTACGTAGAGGAAAATCGGGTGTTTCGCATAGTTGATTTTTATTTTAGGTTTAAATTATATTTAGTTTGTATTAGCCTTCCTTGGGTTAGGATGGTGATAAGGGAGAAAGAGGAAGGAACCACCATCCTCATCTACATATGTTAGTAAATATATTTGCAGTTTCTTATTGGAACTGATTTTTAATGTCCCTTCTAGAATAGGAAACACTATTACCATTTGAGAAATAGTTTTTAAATTTAATTTTGAATCATTGTCTGGAGAACTACGCTCCAGACAATTTTAGTTTAACCAATTTAGTTCTCTGTGTGGTAAAATCATGTTTAAAAGCAAACAAAATAGAATTATTGCATCTAAAAAGAAAGCAAGTATGCCAAGAAGTTTTTATGTACCTATAACTCTAATATAGCAAAACCAGACAGGCTCATTTTTTGAGGTTTAAACATGTCTTCAGTGATTCAAATTAGGAAGATGTCAAAGCTGAATTCAAGAGATTTCATGGCACAAAGTATGGTTAGATCCAATTTTTGGTGGGCTTACAAAAAACTCATGCAAGAATGGACAGGAAAAGGGGAGAACCAAAGGTCCTCGCTTGATTTGCAAGTCCAATGAGAACCAACAAAATTTACATATGTATTGTTTATCTACATTGCCTCTTAATTAGCTTTCTTGAATAAAAGCTTTTTAGCTGGCAGTGATGTGGAGAAAAGGAAACCCTATTACACGGCTAGTGGGAATGCAGAATTAAATATGGAACTGCTATTTGACCCAGTGATCCCACTTCTAGGAATATATCCTAAGAAACCCAAAACACTAATCAGAAAGAATGTATGCACCCCTATGTTCATAGCAGCACAATTAGCTAAGATCTGCAAACAGCCCGAATGCCCATCAGTAGATAAGTGGATAAAAAAGCTGTGGTACATTTATACCATGGAATACTATGTAGCAGTAAAAAAGAAGGATCTCTTACCCTTTGATACATCATGGAGGGACCTGGAGAGTATCATGCTAAGTGAAATAAGTGAGTCAGAGAAAGACAAGTATCACATGATCGCACTCACATGTGGAATCTCAGTAACAAAATAAACTGATGAACGGAGTGGATCCAGAAACATGGAAGTATGGAACAGAGTGCAGAATCTCGGAGGAAAGGGGGGGAGGGTGGGCAGATGGGAAATAATCAATCAAGAACATGTAGGCATATATGCATGGCCCTTGGACATAGACAGTGGAGTGGTGAGGTCCTGGGGGAGGGGTGGGGGTGGGCTGGAATGGGGAAAAGGAAGTTTTTTAGAAATACATGCAGTTTAAAAAAACAACAGACCAACAACCTTGGTCCAAAGAGATTATTTAATCTTATCAGTTATAAGATTAAATGTTAACAAATTTTGACATTAGGAAGGTCAGCATCTGAATAGACACTTCTCCAATAGACATGAAAAGATGCTCAACATCACTAATCATCAGAGAAATGCAAATTAAAACCACAGTGAGATCTCTTGTCACACCTGTCAGTAAATCAATCAATCAATCAATCAAACAAGTGCTGGCAAGTATGTGGAGAAAAGGGAACCCCTGTGCACTGTCGGTAGGAATGCAGTTTGGTGCAGCCACTGTAGACAGCAGTATGGAGTTACCTCAAAAAATGAAAAATGGCCCCACCGGTGTGGCTCAGTGGTCGAGTGTCTACCTATGAACCAGGAAGTCATGGTTTGACTCCAGGTCAGGGCACATGCCTGGGTTTGAGATTCCTGGTGGAGGGGGGAGGGGATGGGGGCGGGCAAGAGGCAGCTAATCAATGATTCTCTCTCATCACTGATGTTTCTCTCTCTTCCCCTCTCCCTTTCTCTCTTAAATCAATAAAAGTATATTGTTTAAAAAATGAAAAATAGAACTGCCTTATGACTCAGCAATTCTCCTTTTGGAACTTTATTCGAAGAAACCTGAAACACTAATTTGAAAGAATATATGCACTCCTATGTTCATTGCAGTGTTATATACAATAACCAATATTTGGAAGCAGCCCAAGTTTCCACCAGTAGATGAGTGGATAAAACAGCTGTGGTACACTTATGCAATTGCATACTACTCTGCAGTAAAAAGGAAAAAAATTTTATCCTTTGTGACAGCATGGATAGACCTGGAGAACATTATGCTAAGTGAAATAAGTTAGTCAGATAAAGACAAATACCATATAATTTCACTCATGTGGAATTTAATGAACAAACTGGACTAACAAGCGAAATAAAGACAGGTCATAGAGAGCATGCAGATAGCTCTGGTATGTGTGTGTGTGAGGGGGTGGGGGTGTAAGTAGGAAGGGATTCAGGATGTGGTGGTGGAGGGGTTGAGAAAAAAACAACAACTCATGCACAGTGTGGTGATTGTGGGGAGGAGAGGGGCAGGTGGAGGTGGAAGAGGGTATAGAGATAAATGGTATTGGGGAAAAAATAAAACAAAGAGGAAAAAATAAAACAAATATGGAAATATCTCCTAAAAATATGTTTCTGTTTATATATAGTTTAGAATCTAATTGTTTAAATAAGGCTATGATTTGATTAATAAATGAAGATGGGTTACATTTCACAAATATATTGAATATCACAAATTTTGTCTCTTCAAGTTAATGTATTTTCTTCTCTCTCTAGTAACATCTCTAATTATGATGAACCAAACATAAGTCTTTGTAAAATTTTCTATATACTTATTGATGTTAGTGGGAAAGAGAGAAAGAGAAAGAAACATTGATTTATTGTTCTACTTCTTTATGCATTCATTAGTTGATTCTTGTATGTACCCTGACCAGGGATCAAACTTGCAACCTTGGCATATTGAGATGACATGCTAACCAATTGAGCTACCCTGCCAGGTATATATTCTAAAGCATTACTATATATATTAGAATATATATTCTACATATATATATATATTCTAAAGCATTATTATTGGGTTTGCCAACAGTACTTTCTTGTTGCTAGGTTAAAATAGTAGGTGTAATAATGATAAATATATTTATAGGTATTATACGACTGTCAGAAGTTTGAGTCAACCTGAAAATGTTTCTGAAAAGTTGTTTGTAAACTATATCATATTTTTAAGGGATGTTTGGGAACCGATTTAAATAACTCCTTTGAGGAATGTTGTAATTCTTGATAAATTCTTGGAAAGTAAAACAGTTTCTAATGCAACTAAACTTCTTAGCCTTATTACCTGAAGATGGAGTTCTGTAACGTAATCCTTGCAGGCTGTGATTTATAACTGGGATTACTCAGCACCATCACTCTCAGTTTTGAGTAAAGGATACAAAACTAAATTAGCTTCTATATATTTTTTTCTTTTACAGATTATCTTATGCTGAACTGACCAAGCACTTTGAAAATGACTTCAAAACTCCTCTGCGCAGCCTTCATACTTGCTGCATTAACACTTTCAATTACATATTCTCTCCAACCAGATCAGCAAAAGGTGCTACTAGTTTCATTTGATGGATTCCGCTGGGATTACTTATATAGAGTTCCAACACCTCATTTTCATTATGTTATGAAATATGGTGTTCATGTGAAGCAAGTTACTAATATTTTTATTACGAAGACCTACCCTAACCATTATACCTTGGTAACTGGCCTCTTTGCAGAGAATCATGGGATTGTTGCAAATGACATGTTTGATCCTATTCTGAACAAATCTTTCTCCTTGGATAACATGAATATTTATGATTCTGAGTTTTGGGAAGAAGCAACACCGATATGGATCACAAATCAGAAGGCTGGACATACCAGTGGTGCAGCCATGTGGCCCGGCACGGATGTGAAAATCCATGAGAGCTTTCCCACTCACTACCTGCTTTACAATGAGTCCGTTTCATTTGAAGAGAGAGTGGCCAAAATTATTGAATGGTTTACATCAAAAGAGCCCATCAATCTTGGTCTTCTCTATTGGGAAGACCCCGATGACATGGGCCACCATTTGGGCCCTGACAGTCCACTCATGGATCCTGTCATTTCAGATATTGACAGCAAGTTAGGATATCTTATACAAATGCTGAAAAAGGCAAACTTGTGGAACACTCTGAACCTAATTATCACAAGTGATCACGGAATGACCCAGTGTTCTGAGGAGAGGGTGATAGAACTCGACCAGTATCTGGATAAAGAGCACTACCTGCTGATTGACCAATCTCCAGTAGCAGCCATCTTGCCCAAAGAAGGTGAGTCTGACTGTTGGTCTGAGACCCAGTCTGCATAAACCCAGGGCCACTGAGTGGGCAATTTTTGCTTCTGTGCCTTTAAAGTATGCTTGCCTGTGTCATATTACCATGACACAGGTAATATTACCATGTCATATTACCAATATTCTGGAATTCACTCCTTATGTTCTGAAAAAAACAAAATCTCTTTTTTTGTTGCTGTTGTTACTGAACCAAACTTGCCACACAACGCACAATTTATTTGCCCTCAAATAAGGAGCCCACGGGGAATAATTTCCAAAGCCAGTTTGGGGAGCCTCTGCGTTTATCCTGTCACTTCAGTGCGTATTCATGATGGAAATTTTTGTCATAGTCTGTAAGGGTTGGTGTAGGGTAGGTGTGGGCGCAGTAGTAGGTCATGCCTCTTCATGCATCCCATGTTCAGAAAATGGTATCCAGGGCCCACTTAGAAGGGGGAATTTCACTGTTATAATGAGCTCTTGGTTGCCTTAAGTTCATAATAGATGCCTTCACCTGTTTGAGCTGGTTCTTTTCTGGTGTCCTTCAGTGGTGTCTGCTTCCTGGAAAATATGCTAACAGAATCTTTTAAATTTTTACTGGATTTATTGGGGTGACATTGGTTAATAAAATTATATAGGTTTCAGGTGTACAGTTCTATAATACATCATATGTATATTGCGTGGTCACCACCCAAGTTAAGTCTTCTTCCATCACCATTTATCTCCCCTTTACCCTCTTCTATTGCCCCCCTCACCCTTCTTCCCTCTGGTAATGACCATATGGTTTTCTGTATTTATGAAATGACCCTTCTCACCCAGCCCGCCAGCCACCCTCCCCTCCGACAGCTGTAGGTTGCCAACAGAATATTTTATCTCCCTAAACCAACTTGCTGGTTTTCCTTTGGAGTCTAATTTTTCACTTTTTCCGAGAATATTGCAATTGATGCTGTCTTTAACCATTTTGGAATCATTTAATATGATGAAAGTTTTAGCCCCCTTCTGAAAGAAGTTGCAATGGGAAGATAGAAAAGGACTGATTTCATAGAAGCCATAAAAGCCCCCCTCTCTATAGATATATAGATATAGATTAGGACCCGCTTAATAGGAAAGCCGTGTAATGTAGGAAGGAGAAAGCTTTGGTCAACCTGAGATTTCATTTTCTTAACTATAAGTAAGGGAAGCAATAACAAGACCATGAAGTTTTAGAAGTCTCTTCTCCAAGTTTCATATCAGCCCTGTCACCAAGTATTACTTCCCCAGATCACAATGTAAGACAGAGCAAGACTCGGACCAACTCATCTGGCTTCTTCCTTATCAGCTCCTAGGGTTAGTCTAGGTCTCAAATGAGAGAGCAGATTTGGAAGAGCTGTATCCCTCCCGAATGAGAGTTCTGTCCCTCACAGGGGAATTCAGAGGATCATAGGAAACGGTGAACGTTAAAATTGGCATACGTGCCTGCACACAAAATTTTCAACAAATTCATTATGGAATAGCAAGTTTGTTGTTGTTTTAGAAAATCACATCAATCCTTCAGTTTTCCTTATAAAATTGGTATGGTGTTGCCTTGTTGGTGTGGGAGGAAGAGAGGAACCCCTATGAAATGGATGTGAATAACAAGCAAAGGAGTGCAGACAGTGCCCAGTTCACTGCATATGAAGTACTTTTGCAAGACCTCCAGGGTTTTGAAGAACTTTTCTACTTTGCAGTCTGCTTCCCACCTCCACCTTGTCCTGTCCCAGTCCTCACCCTCCATTCCCCATATTTTCTTATCTAGAGAATCTCTACCTCTGCACTCATAACTAGCAGAATGAACCCTTTGTTTCAATTTGGGTGTTGCTGTATTACATGCATTGTGTGTATGTTTAAGTTATTAAGAAATCTCAAATTAGAGATTTCAGGTTCTACATAATGATCTCCTAATTGTATAAGGATAATTTACTTAGAACAGAAGATTATTTATTAGTCCCTGCTTTCCCCTCGCCCCCTTTCCTACTGAAGGTTCCTCAAAAGGGATGGGAATTCTAAAGTGTCTGGCTAGCTTGCTGGCTTGTAACCTCAGTAGGGTGTGTGCATTGAATGACCTCTATTGCCATGATAGTTTCTTTGATTGTAACAGTGAGTGTTTTGTTCTGAGTGTCTCTCCTTCTCCCTTCTCTTAAAGGTAAATTTGATGAAGTCTATGAAGCACTAGCTCATGCTCATCCTAATATGACTGTTTACAAAAAAGAAGAGATTCCAGAAAGATGGCATTACAAATACAACACCCGGGTTCAACCAATTATAGCAGTGGCTGACGAAGGGTGGTACATTTTACAGAATAAGTCAGAAGGCCTTATGTGTGAGTATGTTACAATTATTTCTTCCCATTCTGCATTGCTGTGTGCTAAAGTGGATGTGATGGATAATAAAGCACTTTATTTACTGGTCGAATAACTAGCTGGTGTTATCCTATATAAGAAAAGAGAGACATGTAAATTGACTGTACCGCCATGATGCCCACCAGCCAATCAGGAGTGAGTATGCAAATTAACCCGGCAAAGATGGTGGGTTAATTTACAGGTGCCAGGTGGAGAGCAGAGTAGGAGAACCAGCGGCTTGGGGGGACATGGCTTCCTTGGTGACCAAGGGAACCATGCCCCCCAAGCCGCCGGGTGGAGAGCAGAGAGGGAGAGCTGGCGGCTTGGAGGACTTGGCAGAGTGGGAGGCCATGGGACGGAGACAGAGTAATTGGAGAGGGCTCCTCTGAGGGCTCCCAGATTGGAGAGGGTGCAGGTTGGACTGAGGGACCTACCCCCCCATGCACAAATCTTCATGCACTGGGCCCCTAGTATATTAATAGCAAAGTAAAGAGACCAACTTTGGGGCTTTAAAAAGAAGTAACCTCCTAAAAATGAAACATTTACTTCTCTTGAAGCCAGACCAAAAATATGCACAGTGACCTATACTGCTAGTCATAAACATGATGTTCCTGAGAAAAACATAACTGAAATTTATAAATTGAATTATTTTCTCTGTTTTATATACTGATTTGATTAGAATTTTTAATTGATTTTAGAGAGAGAGAGGAAGGGGAAGAAAGAGAGAGAGAGAGAGAGAGAGAGAGAGGAATTTCTTGTTCCACTTATTTATGCATTCATTGGTTGATTCTTGTATGTGTCCTGACCGAGAGCGAGAGAGAGAGAGAGAGAGAGAGAGAGAGAGGGGAATTTCCTGTTCCACTTATTTATGCATTCATTGGTTGATTCTTGTATGTGTCCTGACCGGGGATTGTACATGCAGCCTTGGCATATTGGGGTTATGCTCTAACCATCTGAGCCACTGGGCCAAGGAAGGCCTGATTTCATTAGAATTTAAACTCTATTTTTTATTTGCAATTATCAGCTTTCTAGTATTTTCTTCCCTTCTTTCTGGTTCTACTAAATGTAGGCCAACTTTTTCTATACCTTGGAAACATTTCTAAAAAGAAGGTAATGTGTTATGTAAAATAATATATCAAGATGTGTTTTCCTAATACCTCGTGATATAATTTTGGAGCTATTCCCACTGTATAAAATCAGAATATAATGGAAGTTCCATTTAAAATTCAAACATGCAAAATAAGGCACTTTCTGCCATTCTTAATGTATAATTTTCTCTTCTTATATTGCTTTAACAAGCTATCCAAATGGAAAAGTCATCTGCAGAATTTTACTCATCTCCATTGTGTCTGTCATTTGCAATTTGCTCTCAAGCTCCCTGCTCTTTTCTTGCTCTGCTTTGTAACACCAGTCACTGACCCTTATAGACTAAATTCCCCTGTTCCTTTGTGAACTGGTTTCTGGTTAGGTTTGACCATTAGAACACCCTGACAGGAGTTTGGAAGCCAGGGTATTTGTTCCCTACTCTCTGCCTCAGGCTGTGTCTCTAACAATGGGTTCATTTCCTCTGTGATCCCAGCTCCCAACTATCTCTATGACCTCAGCTCTAAGTAGCCCTGGCTTTTGGGCTCCAGTAAAATCACCTGCCTCTTCCTCTATCTCTCCAGCCCTGGGCCCTGTAGGAGCTTCCACTGTCTAACACTGGATAACCTCACCATCTCATGTTTGCTTCTTAGCTCTTCAACACTTTTATAACTAGTCCCCATATTAAACCCCCTCTGTTGGTATGGGATTCCTGGTGGATCTCTATATTAACATGCAGTACTGATCAGTTATTTGTTTCTACTCCGTTACTTGAATGTTGAAGGATCCACATTGTGTCAAACTATCTAGAAGTGCTGTTTGGGTTATTGGTCCTTGATATATATAACAGATGTACAAAAATGTCCCTTTAGGTAGAATTAGATCCCTGTCATCTTTATTGATGAAAAGAAAAGCAGTTGCCTGTCTATGGCACTTGTATACATAATTCATAGTGACAGATTCTATGCCATGGTGTAATTTGTACATATACATGGTTCCTGATTCTTAAAACTGGTTTTACATACTGATAATGATCTGTATACCAATATTTAATGACATGAGGGGAACCATTTTAAGAAGGCCTTGAAAAATAATTTATTTGGCCTTTATATGTTCAGATACTCTGTAGTGTGCAGTTAGCGCTTATGTTAGAAGGGTTGCTCAAAACTTTGCAGTTTACATGAATTTAAGGGACTCTCTGGAAATTTGGTTTGGTGAACTACAATTACACAATAGATTGGTCACACCTATTTTTGACAGGAAACCTTAATAATGCTCCTATTTATATTAAATTATGTCCATTTATTCAACAAAATAATTAACTATTGACCATTACAGTTCATCTCAGCTTGAGTTCCACAGAGATTAAGCCCTTATGTTCAAAAGCAGAGGTTCTCAAAGTTCGTTCCATGGACCAGCAGCATCCAAATTACCTGAGAATTTGTTAGAAAAGCAGATTCTTGGGCCCAAACCAAACCTACTGACATAGAAACTATAAGGGCATATAGCCCAGCAATCTGTGTTTTTACACTCCCCCTCTGGGAGTCTCAGTTTACATTGAAGTTGGAGAACCACTGCCCTTAGGCATCCATTATTAAGTACCAGAGACCTGGTGCATGAAATTGTGCACCAGTGGGGTCCCTCGGCCTGGCCTATGGGATCAGGCCAAAACCGGCTCTCTGACATCCCCCGAAGGGTTTCAGATTGTGAGAGGATGCAGGCCAGGCCAAGGGACCCCACTGGTGCATGATTGGGGCTGGGGAGGGACTCAGGAGGTTGGGCAGCCAGGGAGGGACCACGGGAGGGCTCCAGAGTGTGTCCGGCCCATCTCACTCAGTACCGATTGGCATTATTTTTACTTGAGTGAATGCAAAACAACCATGGCATTTAGAGAGACTTGTTTGGTTGCTCTGAGGAGACTACTAAAGATCAATCAGTTTGTGACTTTTAGAAAAATTGATTTAAGATTTTTTTATAATGCTGTATTTCTGTTGCAAATTTCATTGTAGCAATACTAGGGGACCAGTGCACAAATTCCTGCACCTTGAATGGAATTGTGGGCCGCGAGGCTGCAGAGGGCACAGTGGCAGGTCTTGGCCCATCCTCCGTGCCCCTGCCCAGCCCCTCCTGCCATGGCCTCCAGTCCCCTGTCTACCAGCAGTCCCGCTCCCGCTGCTGCTCCCACATGCTGATGGCGTGGAGCAATTGGGGCTGGCGCCAGCAGCAGGTACAAACAGGGCCGGTGCTGTCAGCAGGTGCGAGCAGCGGCTTTAGTAGTCAGACAATCATATACTTTACAAAGTGTTCCCTCCAATATTTCCAGAACCCACCTTACCATACAGTTATTACTAGGGGACCAGTGCACAAATTCCTGCACCTTGAATGGAATTGTGGGCCGCGAGGCTGCAGAGGGCACAGTGACTGCAGCACACGGGAGCAAAGAATTTTCAGTAACCACCAGAGGCTCACCTCAATAACAGTAATTGGCATCCTGCCTTGGTCTGGCACCCCCACTCACCAGCTCCACCATCCTGCCATGGCCGACGCCCACCATGTTCTGCACACGCCTCCTGCTGGTCAATGCATGTCATAGCCACCGGTTGTTCAGTTGTTCCGCCATTTGGTCTATTTGCATATTAGGGTTTTGCATATATAGACTAGAGGCCCGGTGTACGAAATTTGTGCACTGGGGTGGGGGTGGTCCCTCAGCCTGGCCTGTGCCCTCTCACAGTCCAGGAGCCCTGCAATCAATCACCCTCAAGAGGTAGGCCCCACCCATCTGGCCAGGGCTGCTCA
>NW_006300048.1:5442896-5443282 GCF_000327345.1 Myotis davidii | reverse complement strand
AGGAGTGCCAGACCAAGGTGGGGTGCTGGTTGCTGTCATGGGGGCAAGCCTCTGGTGGTTACTGAAAATTCCTTGCTCCCATGTGTTGCAGTCCCACAAGGTGCTCACACCTGCTGCCGGTACCCAGCGCTGGCCCCAATTGCTCGGTGCTGTCAGTGGGTGCAAGTGGTGGCTGTGGGTCCTGATTGCCCCTCAGTGCTTCTCCACCTCCCCGTAGCCCTTAGGGGTGATTGGGGCCGGCAGCCACTACTCGCACTTGCTGATAGCGCTGAGTGATCGGGACCAGCGCCAGGTGCCGGCAGCGGGTGCGAGTGGCGGCTCCGGCGCCAGCAGCAGGTGCAAGCAGGGCCAGCGCTGGGGAGGAGGTGCAAACACTGAGCGGGACC
>NW_006300048.1:5417795-5442763 GCF_000327345.1 Myotis davidii | reverse complement strand
GCAGGTGCCCTTAGCCAGAAGCAAGGCTCACAGATGGTGAGCACAGTGGTGGTGGCAGGAGCCTCAGCCCAGCTTGTGCCCTCTTGCAGTCCAGGAGCCCCACCATTGATAGCCCTGCAGAGGGAGGCCCCGCCCACCCACCACAGCATCGCCACAGAGCAGCCTCGGCCTCCTTCTTTGGGACGATCGTGGTGCCCCCTGATAGATTGCCCCGCCAGCTGGTGGCCTGGGCCTCCCTCTGTAAGGGATCATGTGATCAATCGCACCCTCACAGAGGGAGACTCTACCCACCCACCGCAGCCCGCTGGTTGATGGCCTGGGCCTCCCTCTGCAGGGCAATCATGTGGCGATGGCCAGGCCCCCGACCAATTGCATTGCATCCGCCTTGGCTGGCCTGGTGCCAGTGGGTGTCAAAGCGTGGTCGTCTGGACGGTCGTTCTGCTGTTCGGTTCAGTCGATTTGCATCTTATGCTTTTATTATTATAGATAGGTACTAGAGACTGATTTGCTAGTCATTGTTCTCACCACCTTTAAAATAAAGCTGGTCAGTTTTCTTAGATTGCCATCTTATCAACAGTAGCTCCTTCTCCTTTGCACCGTGATACCATGCTAATAAGCATAACTGCCTTTAAAATGCAGATTTTAGCCCTGGCTGTTGTGGCCCAGTGATTAGAGCATCAGCCCACGCACCAAAGGGTAATGGGTTCTGTTCTTGATCGAGGGCATGTACCTGGGTTGCAGGTTCAATCCCCAGTCCCAGCTGGGGCACATATGGGAGGCAACCAATTGATGTCTCTCTCTCACACTGATATTTCTCTCTTTCTCCCCCATCCCTCCCGTCCACTCTAAAAAAAAATCAATGGGAAAAATATCCTTAGGTGAGGATTAATAAAATGCAGCTTTTATTATAGGGAATATAGTCAACAATATTGTAATAACTGTCTATGGTGCCAGGTGGGCACTGGAATTTTTGGAGTGAACACTTTGTAACCCAAATAAAAGTCTAGCCACTATGCTGCACACTTGAAACTGATATAGAAAAGGTGTTGTGCCCTAACCCGTTTGGCTCAGTGGATAGAGCGTCAGCCTGCGGACTCAAGGGTCCCAGGTTCGATTCTGGTCAAGGGCATGTACCTTGGTTGCGGGCACACTGCCAGAAGGGGGTGTGCAGGAGGCAGCTGATCGGTGTTTCTCTCTCATCGATGTTTCTAACTCTCTATCCCTCTCCCTTCCTCTCTGTAAAAAATCAATAAAATCAATTTAAAAAATTAAAAAAAAAGTGTTGAGTGCAAACTATAATTGCAAAGTAAAATAAAAATTGCAATGTCATTCACAAAAATAAATCATAAATAAACTGCAGCTTTGATTATGCAGGAGTTTTCATCCTTGAGTTTTGTATCACTTGGTAAGACAGAAGACTCAAGTTTTTGCTTTACTTGTATCCATACTTAGGCACACAGTGCTAAGTTGGATCCTGACTTGTCAAATCCTGACTAGTTTTTTGGGTAGTGGATTGTAACTGTAAACTAGAGGTTTTATTTTCGGGGTGTCTTTTGTTTTTTTCTTTATCTCTTGCTTCTCTTGCTTTGTTAGTAATTATGAAGTTATTGTCTTCATGTCTAAGAGCACCTTTATCTTTTACCTTTGCAACAATCGTTAGAACATAGTAGGTACCTAACAAGTAGTTTACGTGCCACCCAAAAATAAATAAATAAAAATAAGTTTCGCTTTCCCTTGACTGGCTCAGTTTTGCTCTTTACCCTTCATCCTCTGCTGCTCAAGGTCATCCTCTGATGCTCAAGGTCGTGCTGGCCTGAGAAAGCTGCCTTTTCATTTCCCGAAGTGAATTGTGATGTGGACAACAGCAAAAATTGTTTGTAAAAGACTGTTTTGAAAGTCAGATTGGATAAAGTTTGCATTTACTTGTTCAGACTTTGACAGTACAACAATTATTTCCATTTGAATGCCTGCTGGTTGGCTAACATTTTCTTGCATTTTATCTTTACAGTAGGCAACCACGGTTATGACAATGCGTTAGCAGAAATGCATCCAGTATTTTTAGCCCACGGTCCTGCCTTCAGAAAGAATTTCACAAAAGAAGCCATGAACTCCACAGATCTGTACCCGCTGCTCTGCCACCTCCTCAGAATCCCCGCCCTGCCACACAACGGGTCACTCAGCAGCGTCCAGGATCTGCTCAGGTCAACAGCTCCGAGGACAATGACTCACACACAGAGCCCTCCCCCCCACCACGGGAGTGGCAAGCCAGGAGAACACGAGCAAGAGTCAAACGCTAATTTCATAGGGGTCTCTCTCGGTAGCATTATAGTTATTGTATTTTTTATCGTTTTCTGTAAACATTTAATTCGCAGTCAAATACCTGCCTTACCAGATATGCAGGCTGAAATAGCTCAACCGTTATTACAAGCCTAATGCTACTTACAAGTGGAGATTGAGCAATTATGTCAGTGTTTAAAGGTTTCATATTCTAGAAAACCACCTAGAGACATTTGCACAGACCCGAAAGCAGTGATATACATATTCAGGCACAGTCTTTCTCACACATGCACACACAGAGATGGACCAAAATACACATACCTGCAAAGGATTCCAAATGTGGAAGTATGTTTCCATTGTTCTGTCTGGCGTAGGCAGAGAGAAGATCCTGCTCTATTTGGACTTGGCACATACAATGTATATATTTAGCAACTTTGCACTATTTAAAGTACCTTATATGTTGCACTTTAAGTTTCAGTCCTAATGGGTACTCTTATGTGAAATGCACTTTCTTGACAATTGTGTCTTATAACTTGGTTGCAAAAGACAAGTTTTTACCCCACGTCACAGAATACTTGTCATTCAAACTGAATCAAGTTTCGGATCATTCCCCAATAATGTGAAAATGTACTTAAATTTTAGTTTGCTGGAGAGCAAGAAGAAATTGAAAACTGTTGAAAATTAAATGGGATCACCTTTGTGTATTGAATTTTGGAGAGACTGCATTCCTAACACTAGGATGTATCTGGGCATTCATTGTCCTATTTCTTTCCAAAGGACTTGAGTTTTCATTTTATTTCCCCCACCCCAAAAATTCAATTACTGGAACATTCATACTAAATATATTATTTCTGTCATAAAATTCATTGTTGCTTGCTATTTCCTGATTGGTCATTTTACTCTGATGTTTTATAACA
The DNA here is from genome assembly GCF_000327345.1 of Myotis davidii. Taxonomy (NCBI): domain Eukaryota; kingdom Metazoa; phylum Chordata; class Mammalia; order Chiroptera; family Vespertilionidae; genus Myotis; species Myotis davidii. The sequence goes on along the minus strand of NW_006300048.1, from coordinate 5,439,569 downwards.
CTGTGAATATCCATTCCTTTTCCTTTGGTCCGGCACTGGCCCAAGTATTAGAGATGGGTGTCAGCTCAGCAATGTTTTCCCGTGTTCTATAATTATTTGCTTGTTTGAAAACTAAATCATTAATTACATTATAATCAAATTAGATAAAACAATGTTTGTTTTATTCCTGGTAACCCATAGTAAAAGAGCACAAGCATCTTTTAGATGTGAATATTTGAAGATGCAGAATTAGCCTAAACTCTACTAGGTAAAATGTACGGGCCCTAGAAAATATTGTGATTTCCTGTGTAAATATACACCAACTGGCTAAATAGGAAAAATGGGAAATGTATTTCAGAAAGAAAGGATAAGTTAGGTGTAGAGAACAGAAGTGGCAGAGTTAAAAATACAATTGAGTTTAAGTGCTTCCTAAAATGAGGTGGGAGAATTATTTCTTAATGCCAATAAAAAATGTTAGCACCTAATTCTCATTTCATTATAGAACCTCTTAATAGTATTAAATGGAATCACTGGAAAGGTACCATAGATTTAAAAGCTGAGAAGTTAAATGGTAGGTAACAAACTCAAGAAGTCTAAACTCCAGATTAGAGATCTTAGAAATGAGACGGGTCACAATGGCTTGCTTTGTAGCTATGAACTTGCCTGCATTACCGAGATGCCAATATTAACAACTGAGAGAAATTTGTCTGTTTAAAAGCATTACTATTCAAGTGCTATCTGTACATTGAATCGGTACCATTAAATTCACTTTAGAAAGTGCTATTAACCTTAGTAGTAAGAAGAAAGTAAATTCTGTAACTTTGATGAAATTATTAAAATTCTGATGGAAGATTTGATTGTTTCTTTTATTTACAGATACTTATTGTCCTGTAAAATATCAGCAGGCGTTTACGTGAAGGAAAATAAAATTTTAGTTTGCTGTGAAAAATCTAGTCACTCATCATCCTTTGATAGCTTTTTTGTGTTGGTTTTACCTGCATGTCTTCATGGCCATACTTTATATGCAGTTAACAACAATTAGTAGAAATGAAATTTAGACTAGTTAACTAATTGTGAATAAGATTCTTTAACAGGTCAGAGGATGAAGTGCCTTCACCCCACCATTTTTGCTCAACATCCTCCATCAGCTATTTTTTAAAAAATATATTTCTATTGATTTCAGAGAGGAAGGGAGAGGGAGAGAGAAATAGAAACATCAATGATGAGAGAGAATCATTGATTGGATGCCTCCTGCATGCCCCCTACTGGGGATCGAGCCCACAACCCTGGCATGTGCCCTCCACTGGAATCAAACAGTGACCTTCTGGTTCATAGGTTGACGCTCAACCACTGAGCCACACCAATTGGGCACCAACTCTTCTTTTTGTTGTACCATTTGAGATACTTCATCTTCTAAGCCTTAGCCCTTTTACTTTATTATTTTACACATTGAAAGTTTTTATTTGTCTGAAGTTCGTGCTCTGTTTCTTTGTAATATGTATTGCTATTTAACTTTTTATTGAAGTAAAACTTATTCAAAATGTATAATAATAAGTGTTGCCAATTATTAGTATGTGAACAAATTCATGTAACTTCATTATAGAAAAGAAATAGAAGGTGGTAAATGACTAGCACTCCAGAGAGACCCTCTTAGACCCAATCTACCTTCTCCCTCTGCCTGAGGTAACACTACCTTGAGTCGGAACACAATAGAATACTTTCCCCTATTTTTAAATTTTACCTCAGTGGAATCATACAATATATATTCATTTATGTTTGGCTTTTTTCCACTCAAGATTTTATGAGAATCGTCCATGTTTTGTGTGTAGCAGTAGTTTATTTTCATTGCTTCATGAAATTACATGAATATACAACACAATTTATTGTTTTTGGATATTTGGATCATTTCCTGTTTGATAGTACTATGAGTACTACTGCTATGAGCATTCTTTTCCATCTTTTGGTGAATATATGTAAACATTTTTTGTTGGATATATGAATCCACTGTTTAACCTGAGTTTTTCCCATTAGCAGAGTCTGAGACAAAGGCTTATTATGTCAACAATTTATCTGTCACATGACCCCAAGAAATGAGAGAGGGACAAGGAGTGAAGGAGAAAGGAAGAGAAAGCCTATACAAGCGTAAGTTAGAGAATGGACACTGTTATGAGTGCCCAATCCCACAGAGCCTCCAGAGGAACCTTAGGAAATGTACCTCAGAATTGACTGCTTGGGAGAATGGGAGAGGAAAGCAAAGCATTTACCCATTGGCCTCCAACCCCACTGGCTGAGTGGTTCATGGGTATAACTCCAAGTATATCTGAGTAGTTCATGCACAAGTGCCAAATGCGATCTCCTAGACCCAGAAGAAAGAGGCTAAGCATTGTTAGGTTGCGTCTGTAGGAAGTTGGTCTAAGTCAAGATGAAACGAGTAAAGGGTGGGTTGAGTAGATTTGAGGTGGTATACAAGAGATGTCTAATACATTCACATATATATGGATTCTTCATTTTAACAAAGGTCATCAGTTCTGTTCATCTATTTGTCTATCCTTGTATCAACACCATAGTTTTAATTGTTATAACTTTATGATCTTTTGACATCAAATTGAGTTCTATCATTTTATTTTTACTCAAGATTGTCTTGACCCTTTATGTTTCTATAAGATTTTGAGTCAGCTTATACAATTCCATAAGAAATAAAACCCTGCTGGAAATGCTTAGATGCGATGATAAATTTGAGAATTGCCATCTTTACAATAGTGAATCTTCCAAACTATAAACCTGATATAACTTTCTGGTTGTTTTTTGTTGTTGTTCGTCTTTCTTAATTCTTCTCATTGTTACAATTTCTTGTGCAAAAATTCTGCATGAGTTTTGACTTCTTAGAGATTTCATGCTTGATGATACCAATACAAATGATACCAGATTTAAGTTTTCATTTTTTGTTTTCTGCTGATATATAAATACACTTGATTTTTACACATTGACTGACCTTATAGGCAGCAATTTTGTCAATTTTGTTAAGCTCACTTCTAGTTTATATGATTCCTTCGGATTTTCTACATATGCAATTGTGTCATCTGTAGATATGACAGTTTTATTATTTTTCAGTTATGTTATTTCTTTTTCTTGTCTTACTGTACTTGCTAGGACCTCCAGTGCAATATTAAATAGGAGTGTTTGGAGCGGACAGCCTTAGCTTGTTTCTAATTTTGGAGAAAAAACGTTTACTATTTCATCATTCAGTCCACTAGGTATGGGTTTATGCTACTTAAATATTATAATTCAGTATGATATTGCTGTAGATTTGTGGCAAATAGGTGTGACATTATATATATGGCAATATATATATTTTATATAAATGTACATGTGTATATGTTAATTATCAGCTTTAAGTTCCCTTCAATTTCAAATTTTTTGAGTTGTTTTGTTTTGAATAACAAACAGCTGGCAAATTTTGCCAAATGCTTTCTCCACATTTATTAACATAGCCATGTTTTCCTTTTCCCTATTAGTATAAATAACATTGATTGTTTTTCAAATATCAAAGTACATTCCTGGGATAAATTCCACTTGTTCCTGTGTATTTATTTACCTTTTGAAATACTGCTGAATTTAATTAGATAATAATTCATTAAGGAATTTTTGTTCATAGGAGTTTGCCTATTTTTTAAAAATATTTTTGTCAGATTTTGGTAGTGGTGTTATACTAGCCTCATTAAAACAGTTAGGATGTGTTTCTTTTTTTCTCTGTTTTCTGTAAAAATTTATGAAAATCATTTCTTCCTTAAGTGTGATAGAACTAACCATAAAACCACCTGGAGCTGGAGTTTTCTTTATGGGGATGTTATAACATTAATTTTTGTGATAGATATGACTATTAAAATTAGCCATTTGATTTTGTATAATTTTGATAAATTATTTTTTAAAAAATATATTTTATTGATTTTTTACAGAGAGGAAGGGAGAGGGATAGAGAGTTAGAAACATCGATGAGAGAGAAACATCGACCAGCTGCCTCCTGTACAACCCCCACTGGGGATGTTCCCGCAACCAAGGTATATGCCCTTGACTGAACTCGAACCCAGGACCTTTCAGTCCGCAGGCCGACACTCTATCCACTAAGCCAAACCGGTCAGGGTAAATTGTATTTTTTGAGAAATTTGCCGTTTTATCCAAATTGTCAAATTTATTGGCATATTTCCTTAAATCTTTTTTATATATACAGGTCAATAGTGATGGCCCCTCTTGTATTACTGATATTGCTCATTTGTGCTAGCTCCTTTTTTGTTCTTAGTCACTTTTTAATCAATTTATTAGTATTTTAAAAAACAAAATTTGGCTTTATTAATTTTATTTTGCTTTTATATTTCATTGATTCTTTTTTTCTTCTTCCACTCACTTTGGACTTTCTACATCTTTTTACTAGCTTCCTAAAGAGGAAGCTTACATCATTTATTTTTAACCTTCCTTCCTCTCAAAAACAGGCAATCAAGGCTATAAATTTCCCCCTAAGTACTGTTTCTGCTGCAGACTACAGACTTTGGTATGTTATCATTTTAATTCAGTTCGATATATTCTCTCATTTGATTTCTATTTAAAAATATATTAACTTCTAAATATTTAAGATTTTTCTTAATCTTATTGTTATGGAATATAATTTAATTCCATTGTCAGAAAATATACTTTATAAGATTGCAGTTTTTTGAGATTACTGAAACTTGCTTTATGGTCCTGCATATAATCTATTTTAGTGATAATTCCATATACACTTGAAAAGAATATGTCTTCTGCAGTTTGACGCTATAATCTCTAAGTGTCATTTAAGTCAATGTGGTTGATACCATCACTCAGGTCTTCTATATCCTTGCTGGTTTGTTTTTTTTCTTGGTCTGGTTGTTATATCAGTTACTTATGAGAGGAGTGTTAAAATCTTCAGCTATGTTTATAAATTATCTTTCTTTCCTTGATTCCATCACTTTCTGATTCATGAACTTTTAAGCTTTTTTTAAGTGTGAACATTTACAATTGTTGTCTAATAGTACTTTAGAAATGTCCCTATCTCTGGAAATTCTTGTTTTGAAGATTACTTTGTCTGATAATATTAATATAGGTACTCCAGCTTTCTGACAGTTTCCATGGTATATAACTGTTTATCCTTTTGCTTTCAATTTGCAGTTTTGTACTTAAAGTGTATTTCCTGTAGACTACATGTAACTGGATCGTGCTTTTTTATCCCATCAGACAATCTCTGACATTTAATTGGAATGCTGTGTATTTAAATTTAGCTATTGATGTAGTTGGATTTGATTTTCCATTTTGCTCCCCCACCCCACCCCCTTTGAGATTGGTCTGTAATTTTCTTTCTTTGGTGCTGTTAACAGGTTTGATTATCAATGTTATACTCAGAAAGTTATGTATTTTTCTAGAACACCAGTGTTATTAGGCAACTATAATGATAATCAAACCTAAAAGGCACTAAAAAAGATTTTTATTATTTTATGGGCCTGATACTTTCTCAATATTTAATACAAAAATTAGTTTTAGTTTTTTCTCTACTGGAATCATTTCTAGCAAATATTTTTCCTAGGAAATTATCCATTTCATGTTTTCAAGTTATTTGTGCCAATTGTGTAAAGTAGGCTGTTATGATTTGTAAGTGTTCTACTTACCTTGGTCTTTTTCACATTATTTTCTCTCCTTCTACTCCCCCAAACCCTTTCTTTTCCTTTTAACTAGCTTTCCAGCTCCTCAGCTGCCTCCTCCAGAATTCAGAATCTATTAAGGAACTCACTTTTACAGATTTCTTCCTTTTTCTAAATCTTGGCCTCTTGATTCTTCACTTTCTTGGTAATTCCTCACTGCCATAGTACAATCTCTTCTATTTTTTTCTAGTTCTAATCCCCAGCAAGAGGATTGGTTTGAATTATATACTCAACCATTTCACTGGAAACAACATTCCTTCATGTCTTTAATAAAAAATAAATAAATAAGCCTTCACAGATATATTGTGTAAAAAAATTCACTCTCCTCAGTGGACAATTCAAATACTATATAAATCAGTACCACTGGGTCTGGGTGTGACCTATAGGAGCCATTTTATTAAAGTGTGTATTTGTATTGTGGAGTTGTCTAGAATTATTTTTACAGTAATGTCTATTGATCCTTTCCACCAGCTCTGCCTATGAAAGTGAAGTTAATCATGGTAGATATGAAAAGAATGCTGATTGGGTCAGTGGCAGTTCACATCTTTAACATAGGAAGGAGGTCTGAACTGGAGACATATATCTGTTAACCATCATTATAGAGCTGTCAGTGGATGAGCCACTAAATTTTATTGATGACTGAGATCTGATTTTAGAGGTCAAGGGGGTAGAAGATATGTGGAAAGGGAAGGTTTGTTCTTTGGGTAAGACTCTGCCCTTGCCAGGTAATTTTGACCATGAGACAGGAGTCCCAGGACCTAGCAATGTCAACACTACCTACCTACACACACTATATATTCAGTGTTTGCGTATGTACAGGACTCCCGGAACCAATAGGCTCATCTGGATTCTCACATATGCTCAGAAGCAAATTGTGTGTGTTTGGGACCAAACTGATACCCCAGCACAGGCACCAAGAAGGCTGAGGGTGGGGGAAAAGGTGTGAACATGGCATCTAAACTTCAGGAAGTACATGGCCTGGAAGATGGTTCTGGATCCCAGGACTCTGCAGCAAGAGTGAAACCATGAGTGGACCTAAGTAATTTATTTTTACCACTTTTGAAATGTTACTGAACTCTTCCAGAGTAAAGGAAGTGCATTTTGTTCTCTGTCCCACAGTTCCTAGCTAGCAGTGTTTACAGAATATCAAAGTAGAAAATAAATCACTAACTACTCTACTAGAGAAAACTTTGTTGAATCTACACTCATTTAGACATAACTACTTATGGCTATGTGCAAAACAAAGTTTAAGTACTATAACCACCCTTACTCCTAGTGTTTCCTAATCAGCTTTTTCAAACTTCCTCCTTTTCTACTGGAATCCAATAAATTATAGTCTGAAAGCTCTGCAAAGTTTATATTGTCTTTCTTTCCAATAATGTCCTATGTGGGATTGTATATTTATACACTGTTTTAAATGTTATACACTTAATCTTGGGTTTAAAAAATCTGTAATGAATGCTTATGTGGACTTATGCAGTATTACTAAATCATATAAAAATCTGTTACAATATGTATACTGTGCATGGTGACAAATTAAAGAAAAACATCAATGATGTTGCATTCTATATTTAGTAATACAGTAAAAATGTATTGGTAGATTTTATTCAGATACATTTTAAAATCAAAGTCATTAACTATGAATTCAAACAATAAATCAAAATACATTTTACTTTAACTTAAGGCACTATATTACAAAATTTTTAAAGCACACTGTCATTTTATTTACACACTATTTTACGAATTGACAATAAATAAACACTTTCCATCTCATCTTTGTCCTTCATTTGTAGCTTTAGGTATTCACAATGAAGTAAAACCCTCCAAATAGAAGAAATTAAATGCATTCACCTTTAAAGCTTACCAGATATAGGCTAGAAAGAGAGGAACCCAAGAATAATGCAAAGGCATTTTTAATCCTTTAATGTTCCAAACATTCACCTCTTAGAGCAAGCTTAATGGAAAAATAACACAAAGCCTATAGTACAGAGCATGGACCAGAGAACCTGCATGTTAATGAGAGCAGAACTGTCCCCGTTATCAGTTAACGTACTTATTCTGAATGCACTCACTGAATAATAAAAGAAAACACCTAATAAAAAATTATCCTATTACCTTTGAGTATTGTTGTCAAACAGTTAAATGTCATCAACAGCTAAATACTTTCTATCACCCAGAAAACAGCAAGGTACATTTGACAATTATATTATAAAATACATCAAAACCTTACTGTAAAAGCCTGCTTTACTGAAAGACTTTTTCAGTGTATTGGAGGATCATTAGCTTTGACAGCGATAGTTTTTATAAATACATATGAATTAACACAGAGTTCAATATAATAATAAACACCTCTTTGATTAAATAAATTCTATTCATGAACATATATATATATTTACAATTTCAATTAAAGTTAATATCTTGAGGCTGATAAGACAAGTAGGTAAATGTCTTTTGTTCAGGGGTTAAGACACAGCATCCCTTCCTATCCTATCCTATATAAAATCTACTCACAGGTTGGATGTCACGTATAGTTCACTGAAACTCATACCACCATCAAGCTAATGCAATCACTAAAACTCAGACCATTCCAAGGACCAAAGACTATTCAAATAGTATAAAATACCCTCCTACTATTTTTAAAATATCCAGGGCTTTAAATGTGACTGTTGTACTCTTTGTTGTTATTTTTTTAATGGCAATTGAAGTAGAAAAGAAAATTTTCTATTTCATTCAAATCAACTATTACCTTTAAGATAACTTTTATGTGAGGAAAAACTTCAGTAATAAAATGTGTCAAAAAGCAAAATTAGCCCAATTGGTTTTATTTCATTAATGTATTATGTTGTTCTTAATACAGTCAACTTATGATCACTATCAGTGTCACCTATTTATACAGGATGTGGAAATGCTTCTCAAGAACCCCAGGTACAAAAGGCACTAATACCAGGATCAGGAACCCAGCAGTGATCAGACAGGGTGAATTAAACACTTGATGATTGGCACTATTGCTCTTAACCATCACAGATAATCAACATTTAACTGGGCTGCATATTTACTGTAAATAATTTCTGTATCTGCGAACTGGGTGCCTACTTTATTTTGTATTGTCAAAACTTTAAAGATCACACTGTTAATATCAATTGCTTGCCTCAACTTCCAAAGAATGGTTCCTGAACCCGTTTTCCTCTAACACATATAATCTAGTCTGTCACAACTCAGTTTCGTCATATTAATTTTGATTATTAGAAGGTTCCACTTAGCTCAAGCTAGGAAACGTTAGGCATTGTTGAAAGCTTATTCTGTCGTTTATCATACAGAAAATGTAAAACAGGAACAGATATTAAATTCCACTTTAAATATAACTACTCTGTTGTCTAAAAAGTAAGGGATAAAAGTCCAAAGGTTAACATAAAAATATCTTTTTCTCATTCTGACTCATCAAAACCAAATATAATCAGGTCATAAATTTTTCTGTAGCTCTTTGATACTTCTAATTATAATCATCAACATGAGAAGGTTAAAAATGGTAACAAAAATGAATGCATTTTTAAAATTATGATTTTAAGTTGTGAGTTAGACGAAGGGAAACAAATATGAATGCAAATATAACCTTTCCTAAGAGCTGGGTTCTATGGGAATGCGGAAGCCTACCTATGGTCAAGTCCATCTCTGATCCCCTTCCATAAGTTGACTATATATAGTCTGCACACCCATACATGCTAACACACTTGTGCACACACACAAATAACTTATACAAAGCCAGTAAGCACAGAGCAATCCACTTTTCTCTATTAATTTCTTATTAGCAATAGTCTTCAAAAGAAAACTTCTGAGATTTCAACAGCTTAAGGGTCTTAACAAAGACACAATGGTGAAGACAGAGACTTTGTACCACATTGTCTTTGATAGTTTTTTATAATAACTTCTTAAAATACTATCTTCATATGCTTGATCTTTTCTGCCTGGTTTACTGATTTTATGTAACTATTACAGAGAATTTCCTAACTCAAGGGTTTACTTGGGATACAAACTCCATTAAAGGTAAATATAAAAATATAGAAAACTTTTCCTCCCTGATGCACAAATTCTACTAATTACATAAAGATTCTGTTGTTTCATTTACAAATATAAAAATTTATTAGAAAAGTATGCCTACTAAATTTTGTTATATTTTCATGTGTGTCAAATTTGCATTGCACAAAGAAAGGCAGAGGCAGTATTTTTCTTAAAAATGTTTCTAGTTAGAGAAATAGTGTTAACTAATAAGCTACCAGCAATTTTTACAATGTTCAGGGTGTTTTTGTTTTTGGTATTAGCTAATGCACCAAAAGAAAACACAAAGAAAAGTAAAACACAATTTTAGCATGCTTGGTATAAATTCTTTGTCTTTCAAAGTATACTTTTTCATAGTTATAACACATTTGGGTGTATCCTTGGTTTTGTGACTAAGCAAAAACACTTTGTATAAACTCCAGCACATAGTATTAGTCAATTAAAGGATCATCATCATCTTCTTGTAACTGAAGTCGGGAAAATGGCTGCGGTGCAGACAGTCTATTCTGCATGATTATGAAGAGGCACGTTAGAATGGTTAAGATCAAGAGCACACCAAGAACAATTCCAATGGCTTCTGGGAGTCTAATGCACCACTGGTCAACTAACAAACACTGAATATGACCAAAAGTTCCATTATTGGGATGTGGTTTCAGTCCCAGGATGTGGCACATCATTGGATAAATATCCACACTATCAATTGTGCATTGTTTGTAGCCTTTGTGAAATGCAGGACCGTGGGCAGCCAGAAATGGATGCATACTAGACAAAGAATTATCATAACCATGGTCACCCACTGAAAAAGAACAAAAATGATGTTAGTAAACAATCTTTCTATTAGAAAATAACCTGCTTTGCGTGTAAATATACTAGAGTCTTGCCAGTATAATTCCCATCCACTAGAATTCTCATCTGTTGAACCAGACAGGGGCCAGAAATAAAATTTTCTATTTTCTTCAACTCAGCCATGTTCCCTTTTTCATACACACATCCCTTTTCCAATCAGTCATGGTGGCTTTAAAACTATTTCTCAATCTTATGTACTTATTTTTCAGTCCTAGATCCACCTATTTTACCTGTTACTTTCCAGCACTGTTTGCAAAAGCCCACTGCAAACAGCACCAGTGAGAAAAAATGGTCTGAAAGTCCCGAGTGAGTGAGTGAGTTAAAACCATTGAATGGTGAAGAAGTGAACCTGCAGACTTACTTATGTCAATTGCTCCTGTGATAAGAAATAGGGTTATATAATACTAGAGGCCCAGTGCATGGATTCATGCACCAGTGGGGTCCCTCAGCCTGGCCTGTGGGGATCAGGCCGAAACTGGCTCTCCGACATCCCCTGAGGGATCTCGGATTGCGAGAGGGCGCAGGCCAGGCCGAGGAACCCCACCAGTACACGGAGTGGAGAGGGACAGCGGGAGGTTGGCTGGCTAGGGAGGGACTGTGGGAGGGCTCCAGAGCATGTCCAGCCCGTCTCACACATTCCCAATCGGGGCTGGCCAGCTGAGGAGGGACCGTGGGAGGTTGGCCAGCTGGGGAGGCAATGCAGGAGGACTCCAGGGAGTGTCCGGCCTGCTTGCTCAGTCCCGATCAGCAGGCCCCCAGCAGCAAGCTAACCTACTGGTTGGAGTGTCTGCCCCCTGGTGGTCAGTGTGCATCATAGCAACTGGTTGAATGGTCTAACGAAAGGTCAGACACTTAGCATATTAGGCTTTTATTATATAGGAAGGATACTACTTGTTCACTGACAGTTAATGAACACCTCAACATCTGAAGGGCCAGGTAACTCTTAATGTCACAGATGGGATTCTTGTACTGAATATGAAGTCTACCCAAACCAGTGGTTCTCAACCTCCTGGCCCTTTAAATACAGTTCCTCATGTTGTGACCCAAACATAAAATTATTTCCATTGCTACTTCATAACTGTAATGTTGCTACTGTTATGAATCGTAATGTAAATATCTGATATGCAGGATGGTCTTAGGTGACCCCTGTGAAAGGGTCCTTCAACTGCCAAAGGGGTCTCGACCCACAGGTTGAGAACCGCTGACCCAGACAATTCCAACTTATAATGCCAATGAAAGTCTAACTCAAAGAAAAATGTGATGGTCTCTAACCAAACTCCCATATCAGATTCTCAAATTTTAGCTTTATTTTAACAAACACTGCCTTTTATTTTTATACATTTTTAATTACATTTTTATTGATTTCAGAGAGGAAGGGAGAGGAAGAGAGAGAGAGAAACATCAATGATGAAAGAGAATCATTGATCGGCTGCCTCCAGCACGCCCCCTACTGGGGCTTAAGCCCGCAACCTAGACATGTGCCCTTTACCAGAATTGAACCTGGCACCCTTTAGTCTGCAGGTTAACGCTCTATCCATTAAGCCAAACTGGCTACTGCAACAAATATTGCCTTTTAATGTACACCACTTGCATTTAATAAGCTACCACTTTCACATGAAGTGCAGGGTCTAAGTGATGAGTATACCAGTGTTTGATTTTTCTTTAATTGTATGTTTAAGATATTTCGAAATAAAAATGCATATGACCAATATAATAAAAAGTGGAAGATAACACCATACATAAAAAGATATTATTATTTCAATAATGTAAAAATATGGAAGTATATGTAATAGGAAAAAGATTAGAAAGGCAAAAAACTCCCACAATTAACATTTGTCTGTACCTCTATATTGAGGGATTATGGATACTTTTCTCTTTCCTAAACATTTCTGTATTTTCCAAGTTTTTATAGTATGACAAGTATCTCTAATAAAAGTGTAATATGCTAATTAGACCAGATGACCTTCTGGAAGAAGCCTGGGCTGTGAGGGAAGCCCGGGTCCTGGGTGCCTGCCAGTAGCTAGAGGAAAGCCGGGTGGGTCCCGGATGCCAGAGGGAAGCCGGTGCTGGCAGCCGGGGGAAAGAAGGCCTACTCTTGCACGAATTTCGTGCATCGGGCCTCTAGTAAACAGTATATGATTCCATTGACCCTGGTTTGATTATTGCCTGATGTTTCTGAATTGCTTTAGATCAGGGACTGCAAACAACAGCCCCTCGCCAAATTCAGCTTGCTTTGGCAAACTAAATTTCAGTGCAACACCCCATGTCAATTTATAGATATTGTCTATGGGTGCTTTCCCACTGTAAAGGCAGAGTTGAACAGTTCAGACCAGCCGGTCCAAAAGCCTAAAATACATATTTACTATCTGGCCATTTACAGAAAGTTTCCTGACCCCTGCTATTGACTACAAAATCACATTTTTTAAAAAAAGTATTCAAATTGAATTTAGCAAATGGATAAAGAAGCTTGTTTCCAGGAAGACCTGTAACTCTCCCCTATACATCATCTTTTTTAAGAGGGATTTCGATACATCTATTTTGTTTACTCAGTGCATTTTTGTTTGTTTACTTTCTGGTTCGTGTCCAATGTTTTAAACAGCTGTAGCATTCAGGTAAATGATTTCATCATTGGGAAAACACATAGGGTTACTTGGACAAAAATTTTTTTAGTTTATTTTTATTGATATCAGAGAGGAAGGGAGAGGGAGGGAGAGATAGAAACATCAATGATGAGAGAGAATCATTGACTGCTGCCTCCTGCACACCCCCTACTGGGGATCGAGCCCGAAACCCGGGCATGTTCCCTTGACCGAAATTGAACCCCTGACCCTTGAGTCCACAGGCCAACGCTCTATCCACTGAGCAAAACTGGCTAGGTCTAGACAAATTTTTTTAACAAAAAAAATGAGAAATTTGAACTAGCTAATCTCTTCCTATTTATTTTGCTTCTTTTCTTTTTTTTTTTTTTGTTTCCTTATTTCTCTTTCATTTACTACAAATGAGAACCTATCTTGAAAGTTACTGAGAGACTCTGCAGTTTCGGTAAGAAAGTAAAACTATATCTTCACCTTTACAGTCACCCAACCTTCTAATGCAAGGGTGACATTGTGGTTATTATGACTTGCTATCAAATAAAAACCTGAGAATTGAATGAAGAACTCACAATGGTGTAGTTGAAATCGAACTAATTATACTGTGTCAAAATCTCTAAGTCAAAGTATTCTGTTAACAGAACAATATCAATTTATGATTTATCCCTAGGACACAAGAGAAATGTTAATTTATACTACATTAATACTTACATTTTAGTGATGAATTATTTAGCACAATTGTCCAGCCTTCATCAGCAACCAAAATAATAGGCTGAATTCGATCATTATGTTGATAATGAAACCTGGCAGGAATGTCTTCTTTGAGATAAACATTCATGTGAGAGCTACAGTTTTTTAGTTTGTTATAAACCTCTGTTTTATCTGAAGGAAAAGGAAATAGTAAAGGAAAAAGTCATGGTTGATAAGGAAAAAATAATTTTAACTAAAATAACTGGAAAAAAAATCCTGAACAATATCTATTAAATCACTTTTAATTCTAAAAAAAAAAAAGAGAGAGAGAGAATAATCATGTGACAGTGTTGGGAGACACACACACACACACACACACACACACACTTTTTTCAAAGCACTCATATAGTTCTTTTTTTACTTTGTTATTATTCCTGGTGGACTTTTTATACAAAGGGGACAATTTTCACATCTAGCTTCCTCAGTAAATATTAACTAATTACACATTACTACTCATCACTAATTCTATCAGTAAACAAAAGGTGTATCTCACACAAATATTCCAGATGTTTTCAAGGGTAAAAATTTCCTTTTTCCATTTGTATGAATTACAAAATACACCAAAAAGCAAAGAAATAATTCTGAACATAAATCTTAAGCTAATTGTTTTGTTTTAAAATTTGTAAAGTAGAGGGAAAACATATAATCCCACTCTGAGTAAGTGTAAGAATAGATGGTGCTTAACTACAAAAGCCAGACCTTTATTCTCTTACAAAACCCTCAATCCATTGCCCCATTCAAATATTCCTTGGCTAAAATTTACTTACTTATTTTGGGAAGTATTGCAGCAACTGGGGTCAAATCTATAAGAGTGTAGTCTGAACGATTGAGGCAGATATCCAAGTTTATCAGTCTTTCCTTAGAACACTGTGTCATCCCATGGTCACTTGTAATGATCACATTAAGATTTTGCCACAATCCTAATATCTTGAGTTTGTGGACTAAGTCACCAATAAGGTCATCTATTTCTTTCAACACTCTGCGCATATTTTCTTTATCTTCGGGTCCATATTTATGTCCACTTGCATCTGGTTCTTCCCAATAGAGTGCAGCAAAAGTAACTGGTGGGTTCGAATTGCTCAGCCACATAGTAATATTATTTAGTCTCTCCTCAAATGATACTGAGGAGCTATAATTCATAAAATAGGAAGGAGTGGTATTGTGAATGGGTATATCGGTGCCAGGCCACATAGCAGCAGCACTTGATCTGTTTTCCTGAAGCTCATTGGTCACCCAAATAGGTACTGCCTCATTCCACCAAAAAGGATCCCTGTCATTAAAGTCAGAAAAATATTTCTTGGTGATTACATCATACATGGAATTAGCTACAATGCCATGGCTTTCTTCATACAAGCCCGTCACAATACTATAGTGGTTTGGAAATGTCTTCGTGATGAAAACATTTTTAACATGCTCCACTAAGACGCCTTCTTTGATAAAATTCTGGAGATGAGGAAATTCATAGTTCTGTAGATAGTCAGCTCTGAAGCCATCAAAGGACACCAGTAGTAACTTCGGTGGCAAGCTATACGAAGAGTTACTACCTCTACACGCATTTATAAGTCCAGAAAATAAAAGTATTACTAGTAGCTTCATATTGAACGTGTTGAAAGAGCAATCAGGGTCCTAAAATATAAAAACACAATGCATAAGCCGTAATGCTATTTGACTTGGATTAGGTTTCAAAAGTTTATCCATCAGGAGAAGAGAACCAACATTTAAACTTTTTATATACCAGCTTTACCTCTATCAACTTAAAAATTAAATAATTTTAATTTACTGAAAGGTAACTGAATAAAGTTAAAATTGGAAAGGCTAAAAATTGCCTTTACTTGTCCAGTTTCCTTTTATATATGTCCTGCCCAGCATGCAAGGGCCATTTTTATACTCTATATAATACTCAGGTTTGACTACCTTGCTTGTCTGCAATTAGAAATTTAGAAGTTATTCTAAAAGCTTAATAAGAACAGATGAAGAAACAAAGTCTCCCTTTTCACAAAGCAGGAGTGCCAAGCTCTCTGAGGCTCCAGAGGGGAAGATTGCTGTTCCATTTAACGACTAGTCCTACAGAAATAGGTGGTAGAAATTCCACATTGGCTCACCACCAGTTCTTGTTGAAAAATAGGAGAAAAAGAAATAAATACTATTTGAGAGAAAGACCCCACCTCACTCTGAGCCTATACAATATGCACATAAGGCTGACAGACAGGCAAAGCCTACAGGGACTTGCAGGCAACAGTAACTTCTGAAGAAATTCAACAGCTGTTGAAATGAATTTCATCACCACATCTCTCTTAGTCTTCCCTTTCACTGTCAAAGGCATAACTATTCAACCTAAAACTTCAGGCTCGGAGCTCCCTCTGATTTTTCACTCATTTTTAATAATCCACGAATGACAAAAAGAGCTTTCCCCTAATAAATCTTCCTGCCTTCAGACTCTATCTTCTTTGGGCCCTAAAATAAAAGGATCTGTGATTTAGGTAGTGCTTCACTATAGATCAGCGGTTCTCAACATGTGGGGCGCGACCCCTTTGGGGGTCGAACGACCCTTTCACAGGGGTCACCTAAGACCATCAGAAAACACATATATAATTACACAGTTTTTGTGATTAATCACTATGCTTTAATTATGTCCAATTTGTAACAATGAAACTGGGGGTCACCACAACATGAGGAACTGTATTAAAGGGTAGCAGCATTAGGAAGGTTGAGAACCACTGATATAGATGGTCAGGGTACCCTTCCATCAGAATAAGAGAAAAGGAGCAAACGAGTGCGCTAACAGGTTGGAGGGCTAGAGGTGAAGGGAGCCGCATTCTCTGAGTTATAAAAGGTAGAGTCATTTATTGAGAGGGAGTAGGGTGGTAAAAGGGCTGGTGGTTTGAGGAATACAGAGAAATGGCAGATGTGGAGGATGGGTAAGAGTACAAGGAAACAGCAGGATTTGTGGTCAATGATGACAGCAGATTCCATAAATTTTTAAAGTGACACTGTTGATTGGCTTTCTCTAGCACAGTGATTCCCAAAGTGGGCGCTACCGCCCCCTGTTGGGCGCTGCAGCGATCCAGGGGGGTGGTGATGGCCACAGGTGCATTTGGGGGCATATATCTTTCTGTTTAATTGCTATTAAAATTTTAAAAAAATTAATTTCCAGGGGGCGCTGAGTAATATTTTTTTCTGGAAAGGGGGAGGTAGGCCAAATAAGTTTGGGAACCACTGCTCTAGCAATTTCCTGGCTCAGGCATGAACAAAACATACAGCTGAACATACCTGGGCTTGAAACTAAAGTATGATGAAGGAAGCTGAAGTTGATATCATCTAATGAATGGCTGATATCTGAGCTAAACTGAAACTAATGTAGATGCAAACAGAGAGGATTTTAGACTTGAGGTTGTGATGAAGTCAAAGAACTGGTATTTTAAAAGTAACTTTCAGTGAGAAGTGCAAGGACGTGGGGTTGTGGTTAGAGGGAGGTGATTGAATTCATCATGCCAGAATAAGAAGGCTTGTGGTACGGCCAGGGGGACATGCCCCTAGAAGTCCAGGCACACCAGCAGCCAGTTAAAGAACATGATGATTAAGTTCACAAGTCATTTACTGTGTTGTTCTTTTTCCCAACTAGACTGCAATTACTTGAGGGTAGAGACTTTTTTCTTTCAAACATACTTCATACTAGATGGTCTGTGTATGTAGTCATTCAAAGACTTACTGATTGAAGCTATGACCCTCCAAAAACCAGGGACTTAAGATTTTGAAGATCAAAGGCACAGAATCATTTTTATGAGGAACTTTGGGTCTGGAAAATCTCCAGCATTTTAACCTGAGATGGGCTGCGTCCTGAGTGTGGTGCATGGGTCCTCTGCTGCTAGTCCATCCAAGAAACCAAAACCAGTACACAAGAACAAAAACCACCTCTCCAAAGAAATGAGTAACAATTCTAAGTACAAGACACATACTTTGCACAGATGTAGCTCCAGTCACAAGAATCTAGATAGCAGTACTTCTCTTTTTATTCAGTATTTGGTGCCCCTGACCTAGTGTGACGCATCTCTTCCCTCAGACAGTCTTAACTGGGTTCAGACAATATCATGCAGGCTGTTGCCTAGGTTCCAGAGACCTCAGAACTTGTGTGGAGGGCACACAGGTCTCCATGAAAGCTTGGACTGAGCAGATTCCCTGGTTTCTCGGAGTACAGCTACTTCCTTATACCAAAATATCTGTCTCCACTAACAGTAGACTAAAACAGCAAATAAGTGGCCTAGTATTGTAAAGATACTCACAAATCTTTTTTTAAAATTTAATTTTATTGACTTCAGAGAGGAATGGGAGGGAGAGAGAGAGAGAAACATCAATGATGACAGAGAATCATTGATCGGCTATCTCTTGCACACCCACACTGGGGATCAAGCCTGCACCTTGGGTATGTGACCTCACTGGGAATCGAACTTTGACCTCCTGGTTCATAGGTTGAGACTCAACCATTGAGCAACAATGGCCAGGCACAAATGTAGTTTTTAAAGGTTGTTTATCTACTGCCCTGGCTTTTGCCCTGAGTAACCATTCTACTTTTCCAACCAATCCCACTGCACAACGTATTCTGCTGCCAAGTCAAATCTGATCTAGTATGTTAAACTGATCACACTGTCTGCACCTCCAAATCTTCCCCCTTTCCTATGTTCCCTAATATCTTAAAACAGCTTCATCATTCTCTCGGTCACATAGAGATGTCCTGAGTACACCATCAGTTGCCAACCTAGTCAACTCTATTTTCATATTATCTATTACGGCAGCAATTTTCAACTTTTTCATATCACGGGACACATAAACTAATTACTAAAAACCTACAGTACACCAAAAAGTATATAATAGTTTTGGCCAATCTAATTTAAAAATATATATAATTTTGATTCAGTCACACCAGATGGTTATTGTTGTGCTGGCTGTTGTCATTTTTTTATTTGAAAATCTAAGGGAAAAGAGGTCCATGCCCCTGACTGAGTAGTCAAGTCTGCATGTTTTAAAAATTCTTGTGGCACACTAGTTGAAAATCCCTACAGTATAGTAGACATATGAATCACTGAGTGGACCTTGTTAAAAGCTCAGCTCTCCAGCCCTGTGTGGCTCATTTGGTTTAAGTGTCATCTAGGAGCAGGTATGGGAGGCACTCACATCAATGTGTTTCTCTCTCCCTCTCCCTTCCTCTCTCTCTCTAAAATCAATACAAACATATCCTCGGGTGAGGATTAAAAAAGAAGTTCAATTGTCTACTCTCCATATCTAGAACATTCTAATTCAGTTGGTCTACAGTAGAGGCCAGGAGTCTTCATTTTTAACAGCTATCCATTCTTTTCCATCTCCACTGCTGCCCTACTTCTTAAAGTCCTCAGTATTTCCTGAGAAAAACCCTCTGTCTCTTAACTGACCTTCCTACCTCAATCACTTTCCCCTTTCTGCCGCCAACTTAATTTTCCTGGACATAGCTCTGTTCATGTGTTCATGACAATCCCCTAATTTAAAAAAATTGTTCAAAGTATCCACTGCTATACACAAAGTCCCAACACCTCAGCCTGGCATTTAAGCCCCTCCATTATCCAAGCCCAACCCATAAGCAAATCACTAGAAAATAGTTAAAGAAAGAATTGCCAACCTTAATTTCCATTTACCATACTTCACTGTCACATTCTGTCTGAAATATATTACAAAGACATGAAAAGACAATAATCATTTATCTACGGGACCTGCAGGTGACTTACAACAGCTCTTCAGTAACAGTCTATGCTTCCCAAAACATCCTAAAGTTACTTCCTATATGTGTAGTTCTGCCCAAACTCTCTTATAGGTCATAAAAAAATCATTCAACAAATATACAATATAACTAAGTCTAATCACAAAAATGTACATGCTGTTTATCAAGAGACAAGAATGTTATACTTTCAAATATATAATACTGAAAATAGGGGCATAAATCATCAGGACAATGAATCAACCTGTCACCTTGAAAGAACAAAGACAAGCTTGAATGAACGTTGTCAGAAAATACCAAAACTTTTTGTAATTCTATGTTTGAGATCCATGCACCATACAAGAATTGTTTATAAAACCAAGCTATTCAAGGAATTACTACAAATGAAATATCATAGTATGCATAAAACTTTTCCAACAGCGTTACTTATAAGAGCAGAGGGGTTCCAAGAAAATTCAACTAATGGTGTTGGGACAACTAGATATCCAAATGTAAAATAATGACTTTAGACCAGCCGTGGGCAAACTACGGCCCGCGGGCTGGATCCGGCCCGTTTGAAATGAATAAAACTAAAAAAAAAAAAAAAAGAGACCGTACCCTTTTATGTAATGATGTTTACTTTGAATTTATATTAGTTCACACAAACACTCCATCCATGCTTTTGTTCAGGCCCTCCGGTCCAGTTTAAGAACCCATTGTGGCCCTCGAGTCAAAGAGTTTGCCCACCCCTGCTTTAGACCCTTCATCTCATACCATACACAAAAATTAACTTAAAATGGATCATAGACCATGAGGATTAGAGTGAAGAAACAAAATGGATTCACTATAGTAAAGCTGCTAAATTACTAAAATCAAGTAGGTTGATATCTGAGAAAAAAATTCTAGTCTTGTTTTAACTAGCCTAGAAACTTAAACTTTTGAATATTCCAGTTCTGCATCAATAGACATCAAACCTCTGCTAATCCTCTGATTACCTCTGATGAAGGGAAGAACATTCACCTGTCCAGACCACCTGATATCAATTTTCCAGACCATCAGTTATCTAGAGGATTACATCTTGACCCAATCCAAAGACTCAGAATGCAAGATTGATTCTTCTCAAGAAGGGTTTTTATTATAAAAACCCTCAGCTTCTCTTCCTTTTTTACAGAACACTCTGGATATTTACCTAGCTGTGTAATACCTTTGAATAAATCTTTACCAGTTATTTCTAGCCAAAGCCTCCTGATTCATGTATTATATATCTTAGAAGAAAATACAGGAATAAATCTTTATGACCTTGGGTTAAGCAATGTCTTCTTAGATATAGCACCAAAAGCATGAGTTACAGAAACAGAATATATTTGATTTCCTTGAAATTGAAATTAAATACTTTAATGTTTCAAAGGATACCATAAAGAATGGGAATCCACAGAATGAGAGAAAATATTTGCAAATCATATATTTGATAAGGAATATATAAAATATATGTATTACATATATAGAATATGTAAAAAACTATAACGCAATAATAAAAGTCAAAAAATCCAATTAAAAATGAGGGAAGAACCCTAAAAAAACAATTCTCCAAAGATATACAGATACAAATAAGCATAAAAAAACAATTCTCCAAAGATATACAGATAGCAAATAAGCACATGAAAAGATGTTCAACTTCATTAGTCATCAGTGAAATGGAAATCAAAACCATAATGAGATACCACTTCACACCCACTATCAAAAAGACAGATAACAACAAATGTTGGCGAGAATACAGAAAAATTGGAACCTTTTTATACACTGCTAGTAAGAATGTAAAATGGTGCAACCACCACTTAGAAAACATTTTACATTTTGGCAGTTCTTCAAATAAAGTTACCACAGGATTCAGTAATTCTATTACTATGCACATGCACAAGAGAAATTAAAACATTATGTCCACAGTAAAACCTATACACAAATACTCACTACAGCATTATTCCTAAGAGCCAAGAGGTAGAAACAATTCAAACGTCCATCAAGTGATAAGTTGATAAATAAAATGTGGTATATCGCACAATGGATATTATTTGGCAATAAAAAGGAATGAAGTATTAATATATGCTACAACTTGGAAAAACCTTGAAAT
>NW_006300048.1:5409818-5413484 GCF_000327345.1 Myotis davidii | reverse complement strand
ATACAGGAATAAATCTTTATGACCTTGGGTTAAGCAATGTCTTCTTAGATATAGCACCAAAAGCATGAGTTACAGAAACAGAATATATTTGATTTCCTTGAAATTGAAATTAAATACTTTAATGTTTCAAAGGATACCATAAAGAATGGGAATCCACAGAATGAGAGAAAATATTTGCAAATCATATATTTGATAAGGAATATATAAAATATATGTATTACATATATAGAATATGTAAAAAACTATAACGCAATAATAAAAGTCAAAAAATCCAATTAAAAATGAGGGAAGAACCCTAAAAAAACAATTCTCCAAAGATATACAGATAGCAAATAAGCACATGAAAAGATGTTCAACTTCATTAGTCATCAGTGAAATGGAAATCAAAACCATAATGAGATACCACTTCACACCCACTATCAAAAAGACAGATAACAACAAATGTTGGCGAGAATACAGAAAAATTGGAACCTTTTTATACACTGCTAGTAAGAATGTAAAATGGTGCAACCACCACTTAGAAAACATTTTACATTTTGGCAGTTCTTCAAATAAAGTTACCACAGGATTCAGTAATTCTATTACTATGCACATGCACAAGAGAAATTAAAACATTATGTCCACAGTAAAACCTATACACAAATACTCACTACAGCATTATTCCTAAGAGCCAAGAGGTAGAAACAATTCAAACGTCCATCAAGTGATAAGTTGATAAATAAAATGTGGTATATCGCACAATGGATATTATTTGGCAATAAAAAGGAATGAAGTATTAATATATGCTACAACTTGGAAAAACCTTGAAATATTATGCTAAGTGGAAGAAGGCAGTCACAAAAGATCACTTATTGCATCTTTCCTTTTATTGAACATGCCTAGACTAGGCAAAACTACAGAAGGGAAGTATATTAGTAGTTTTCCTTGAACACAGGGTTGGGGAGAAATGCTAATGAGTATAAGGTTTCTTTTGAGGGTGATCAAAATGTTCTCAAATTAACTGTGGTGATGTTGTGCAACTCTAATATTATACACTATAAATGAGTGAATTGGATAGTATGTGATACACACACACATATTTATATATGTATATATATTTGAGTATTTATAGCAGCATTATTCATATTAGCCAAAAGGTGCAAATAGCCTAAATGCCCATGAACTGACGCACGCATAAACAAAATGTGGCATATTCACACAAAGGAATATTATTCAACCCTAAAAAGGAGGAGGAGGAAGAGGAGGAAGGGAAAGAAGAGGAAGAGTAGAAGGAAGAGAGGGAGGAGCAGGAAGAGAGGGAGGAGGAAGAAGAGGGGAAGAGGAGTAAGAGGAGGAAGAGTAAGAGTAGGAAGAAGTAGAGGAGGAAGAAGAGGGGAGGAGGAGGAGGAGGAGGAGGAGGAGGAGGAATTGTAATCTTAAAAGCATCTGAAAATACCCTGCTACAAAACAGGAAACATCTTAGAAGTCTCATTTTACCTCAAAAATTATGGGAAATGTATCCTTCATAATACAGACTTGGGTGTTTTAATGTGAAAATATTTTACACCACTTCTCACATGGGAAAAACCCCACAAAAAAAAAAACACAAAACAAAACACAATACAAGCAGAAACCAGTGTCTGCCTCTGTCTCACACAAATTACATAAGAATCAAACTCTTCCCCAAATCTTGAGTAGAAATGATGCTCGAGATGTATGGGGTGTTTATCCTGAGGTCAGTAACCCCTTAATACATTGCTAGGATCCAAGTGTTTCAGTCCTTGTCCCCAGCATTAGAAGCATAGACAGCATGGTGGCCACAAGAATCCCAGAATTTGAGCTCATTCTTAGTAGATGGACAATTTTAGGCAGATCTAACTCCTCCCAGATTCAATTTCCTTGTGTGTAAAATGGGGATGCATAAAGCATTACCGAACAGACCCTTAAATTTAGTTTCCTTTATCCATTCTAGTTACAAAGCTGTTATGTTGCAAAAAAAAAGTGCACTATGACAGGCAGATGGTATTACTGTGAAACTATAAAATAACTAAAAATAATTTAATCTAAATCCCTTTTTACATGTGATGAAGTTGAAGGTCAGTGGTGGCCCAAGCTCAGAAAGCAAGTAATGTGCTCTTACCAATTTCATGTCTTCAACAAAGTTAAGAGTCTAGAAACAGCAAGTTAACAAGTCTAGTAATAATCTCCAAACGATTCACAGAACTTTTCCTGCCAGAACATCTTTCATTAACAGCACCTGTATCTATGCCTTCCGAATACTGATTTATTCTAACAGGGAGCATTAAACTATAAATAAAACATCAATGAGATCTCAAGTAGTTTTCAATGTATGAAAATCACTGTTATATTAGAAAACATTGGGAGACATTTTGTAATTTTTCCAAGCAAAAATAATCTATAATAATAAAAGGGTAATATGCTAATTATACTGGATGTCTTCCAGACATCATTCCAGACGTCCTTCCTGACGAAGCCGGGGCCAGAGGGAAACCAACCCAGGTCCTGGGTGCTGTGGGCAGCCCAAGGGAAGCCAGCCCGGTTCCCAGGTGCCTACGGGTGGACTGAGGAGGGAAGCTGGTGCCGGCAGCCAGGGGAAGAAAGGCCTACTCTTGCAAGAATTTTTGTGCATCAGGCCTCTAGTGATGATGATGATGGGAAAAAGAGAAAGCAACTCATCTAGACTACGTCCAAATCACCCCAACAGCAAAGCACATTCTACTTCACCTGGGATGACTTCCTTCCTGGATGGGCAATTCTCTCTGACATTCTTAGCCCAGGTGAAATTGGGAGAGTATGACAGTTACAGGATATGGTGAAAGCTACTTGTCACCAATAACATGCTACCCACTTCATAATACGACAGCTCTATTCCAAGCGCTTCACAAGTATTATTTGTAATGAAACTCTTACACAGCTTTAAAATAGAACTACTGTCTATGCACACAGAAAACGTAGGTGGTTTCGTTTAGATTACTATTGTTATTATCTTCATATTCTAAGGAAAAAACATTAAGTACTCAGAAAAAGACTTCCCCAGTCTTTTTTTTTTTTTTTTTTTTTAGGATTCTAAATCATTCCCCAATTTTCCCACGCCCGCAAAATTGTCTAGCAAGCATCTCCAAAACAGCTACAGTTCTATTACTTCCTACAGAATAAAATGCCCCTCCATGGACTCCCTGTGTTCCCATCAAAATTTCTCCCAGACATTTTTGTAGCTAATTTAAAGGGAGGAGACAGTTTATTTCTATTAAACATATTCCCTTAAACTGCCTGAAAAAGGGAAGAAAACCGTAATATTAACAAGAGCAGGTGACTTCCTATAGTCCCTGGCGCGATTTCATTCGGGCTTCGGTCCACCAGGTCGCCGGTGGTTCAGCAAACCCTCCTGGGGGGTCGGCCCTGGAAGGGACCCGAACCTGCCTGTCACCAGCGGCTCAACGCCGGCCGCCCTGCCGCCCGCCCGGTACCATGGATGCCACCACCGGAAAGGAAGTGTTTGTAAAGTGCTTCACACACAGCCCCGGCCCGCACAACGCACTTCGTCCTTATCTTCCTCGGCTGCCGGTGCAGGAAATTCGTTTTCACAGTGGATGACATCATGACCATACACTCGATTCTGATACTCAGACACAGGCCTGTCCAGGCGTCTCTTCATTTTCAAATGCC
>NW_006300048.1:5405924-5409541 GCF_000327345.1 Myotis davidii | reverse complement strand
CTGCGCAGTGCGGGCCGCTGTCCGGCCGGGGCGCGACAGCGGAACAGGCTTGGAGCTGTTGGCGCAGCGAGCGGGGAGTCTCAGTCCTGCCCTCCGATTGGATGCCGGAGCCGCCGTCAGTGTAACCTCCTTTCCGATTGGTTAGACTCCGGCACCACCTGCGACAGCTGCTCCGGTGGAGTGGGACGGGACCCGGGAGCGGAGGTGTGTTCCTCTCGGCCGCCAGGGCCCTTTTGTACCATCGTAGGGCTGCATGCCCTTCAGAGGACCTGAAACGAAGGGAGACCTGGCCGTGGCCAAGGCCACGCCTAATGCCACTCCCACTTTGCCCCTAGGAAACCCTGGGGCTTAGGTGTCCCCAGGAAAAAAACGACTTGGGCTGCACCAGGGCCTCGGACAAATCTAAAGCAGCATCAGCCAGTCCCGGTGAGCGGAGATAAATACAATGTAAGTGCTACCATAGCAATATCTATTTTCATATTCAGGTGAGCACCTTTACAGGAAGTTGAATAGTAGGCAGTTCACCAGTCAAGTTACAGGAAATGCAGAAACATAGTCTTTGCAGTAGGGAATTAGTCATCGGTACCAGCGAAGAAATGGGCACTTCTTTAGACAGAGGCATCATGGGGGATTGTGCTCATCCCTGCAATTGGAAGCTCAAACAGTCCATGTAACTTTAAGCTTACTAAAGAAACAGAAATTACCAAGCAGAAGTGAGAAGGCTAAAAAGGGCTAATTCAAATGTAACCCTGATATTTTGGGGGACTAGCAATTGGAATCCATGCCAGCAAGCTAACCTATGATTAAGCCATTACCTCCTTCCCAGAAATTGGTCTTGCAGAACCTGTTACAGAGGCCATAAAACTGAACAGCTCACTGCCCCTGGAGGGAGGGTTATTAATGCTGGTGTCAGGCCAAACCATCAGGTATGGCCTGGAGACCCCCAACACCTGAGGGTCTTCTTGCAAAGCCCGCGAAAAGGACCGGAAGCATAATCCATATTTGCGGGACAAAGACCACAGGGAGATAGATATAAAATGAAGGCCCCTGCATGTTTTGGTACTCAGATTTGGATAGCTATTTCCTGAGTCCGCTAGCGTAATTAAACAGCGTCCCTCCACTTCTTTAAAGCGTCGCTTGGTTTTCTTTGGTCTTCTGCAACAGAAGTACCATAGATTTATTTAACACTTGGGTTACCCAGGCATGGTTGGCAAAGAGCAGATAGGATCTTTTGTTGCTGCAGTGCCCAACACAGAAACTGGCATAGAAAAAGTGCTTACTAAATGATTGTTGAATTTAATGGAACAATTTAAGGCAGTGATGGCGAACCTTTTGAGCTCGGCACATCAGCATTTTGAAAAACCCTAACTTAACTCTGGTGCCGTGTCACATATAGAAATTTTTTGATATTTGCAACCATAGTAAAACAAAGATGTGTATTTTTGATATTTATTTTATATACTTAATTGCCATTTAACAAAGAAAAATCAACCAAAAAAATGAGTTCGCGTGTCACCTCTGACACGCATGTCATAGGTTCGCCATCACTGGTTTAAGGGGCTCTGCCTTCTAGTATTGAAAATCATTTATCCCATGTGATCAGACCTGGCCCTAAGCGGATCTGCCTGGGGCTAGCTGGTAGTGTGTGGGTTGGTAGTGTGTGGGTTCTTGACTTTGTGCAGAAAAGATTTCACATTAATCCAGGTGACTATGAGGGTGGGTACCTTTATTAAAGCTGGGACAGTGAAACAAAGAAGGGCTTAGCAGAGAAGCAGCAGCCAGATAGCTTAGGCTGGGCTGCTTTGGCTCACTGGGAAGTCAGAGTAAAAGGGGCCTTGCAGACAGGTTTAGGGGGTTAGCCCGGGACAGGCTGCTGTTACCCATTGCTCCCATGGTTGCAAGTCTTGTGGGGGTTCCTTAGAGTTTAGGACAGGGGTCCTCAAACTATGGCCCGCGGGCCACATGCAAATACAAATATTGTATTTGTTCCCATTTTGTTTTTTTACTTCAAAATAAGATATATGCAGTGTGCACAGGAATTTGTTCATAGTTTTTTTTTAAACTATAGTCCGGCCCTCCAACAGTCTGAGGGACAGTGAACTGGCCCCCTGTTTAAAAAGTTTGAGGACCCCTGGTTTAGGAGATGCATGCCTGTGGGGGAAGAAGAGAGGGAAGGGAAAGGTGCAGGCATGCTCTCCAGAGGAAGAGGGAGTGCTGGGTCCTTTGTCTTGAGGGTTTTTATCTCTCTCTTGCAGGCAGGAATCTTAGGGGAAGTTTCATGGAGTGTTTCAGCAGAATATTCATCAGTTTTGCAAGTGTGCTCTTTCACGGTCCTGGTCTCTGCTGATTGGTTAGCACCGGGGCAGGATATCATGACTCAAGGCAGCTAGTCCTGAGGCTGCCATGGCATCACTTACCTGGTTTTGCTGCTTTTCTGGGCCTGGAGTTGAAATACAATGGCGGTCCAGATATACCTTTAGGGAGGAAAGGTCAGGGGGGTCCAAACCACATGATCAGTGATATGCTAGGGGAGGAGGGCAAGGTCCTTGTTTGCCTGTTGCCAAGACTTTCCAGTTTGGTGACCTTTTGTACCTGGCCCATTGTCCTTGCTGTGCTCATGTCTGTCTGACTGCCTACCATACCTGGATTATTAACCTGTAATAATCCAGGTTAATAACCTTAGAAATTGTGGGGGTCCTCCTGTCACCTAATCACTCCTTTCTTCCAGCATTAAGCAGTCACTAAGTTCTGTTGCTTCATGCTCCTCAATATTTCTCAAATCCATTCATTTCTCTCAATGCTTTAGTTGATTCATTGACTTTCTTGCTTAGATGGCTGGAATAGCCACCAACCGGTTCTTCCTTGTCCTTAGGATCTTTTAGCCCTGCTATTCTTCCAAATGGTGCCAAATTCTCTAAAATCTTCAGCCTAAACAGCCACTCGATTTCCAGTTCACCTACATCATCATAGCTAGTCCATACCTTGCACTGGCATGACTCCAGGCCTTTCCATGTGTTCTCTCCTTTCTCTGGATTGATCTTCCAGACTCAGGAGAAACTTCTGCCTCCTCTAGATATATTCTCTTGATTATTAGTTTGTACCTTCATAAGTTAATTTAGTGTCAAACCTCAAGGCTGGCCTGGGCATTGCTGATTTGGAGCACCTTGATTCCCAGGCTGTCAGAGCTGGAAGGCCTGGCAGAGGCCACGTGGTTTGGTCCCTAGCATCTGCCACACCTGAGTTTGAATATTTACTCTGCCACTCAGTAGCTGAGCAATCTTGGGTCAGTATCTCGACCCATTTGAGCCTCTATTTCTCATCTGAAAAATGGGCCCTCTTACAGTATCAACCTCTTAGGGTTCTTGTAAAGTAAATGAAATGGGATAAAACAAGTAAAGTACTCAGCCCCGTGTCTGACTTGGTAAATATTAGTGATTATTATCATTATGAAATGTTCCCCAACCTGAACAGTGATCAGAGGAAGGCTTGTAACAGAGTGAGATGCTTTCTCTCTCTGAAGGCCTTCAGGCTAATAGCTTTCTGCTATAGATGTGCTAATTAACGAGAGGAAATCTGCTAGAGGCCTAGCCTGAGCAGCCCCTTTGTCAGCAAACAGG
>NW_006300048.1:5402910-5405909 GCF_000327345.1 Myotis davidii | reverse complement strand
GGTGGGGGGGGGGGGGGCGGGGAGTGAGATACACACAAGTAATGACTCCAGAACCAGACTCAAATGGGGATGGGGGAACCTGGAACACAGGATTTTAGAAATTTTGCACATTTCCTTGTGAAAGGAATTTTAGGGATAAAATAGGCAGGTTTAGGAAGTTTTAAGAATAAAGAGGGTCTATGGGGGAGGAATGTATAGGTGAGGGCTTGGAGCCATTGAAAGGGCGAGGGCTATGCCCTCCATCTTACCCCGGATCTTCCATTTTTGGGCAGCTGCCATTAGCCATGTGCTCAGCAAGGAGCTTCTTCCCGGAAGCCCAAGCCTCTGCTAGCCACATCTAGGATTTCTTTAAACTAACCAATGATAATCAAGTGAAGTGCACGCCATAGATACGACCACATCCTGTGTAACAAGACACCAACTTGTGCCTGGCCATCGACAGGGCCCACAGTCCTCTCTCCTCCTCTTACTCCAACCCCCCGTATAAAACCCCTCTTCCCACAGAGCTAGCTCTCTCTCTGCTGCTTGCCACTGCGTCGGTGAGTGTGGTCGGGGAGCCAAGCTAGCTTGAATAAAGACTCTTTGCTTTTGCATCGGACTCGGCTGTCTCCCTGGTGGTCTTTTGGGGATCCTAAAATCTGGGCATAACATTTGGGAGCTTGCCCGGGACCCCAAGACCCCTGAGGGACCCCCAATCCGGAGAGTATGACTTGCCGCTGTAGGTGTCTGTGTGTTGTGTAGTCTTTTCTGTGTGTTATATGTTCTGTCCTGTGTGAGCTCACTTCTGAAATTCTGTAGTGCCTGAAGCTGTCTAGGTGGACGCACCGCTGAAGGACCACAGGCGGGGAGAGTTGGAAGACGTTCTGCTCTTCACGAGGGATGAGTATTCCCCTCATGAGGGATGAGTATTCCCCTCGAGGATCTGAGACGAGGCAGGTCGCTCCCGCTGGTTGGCGTAAGGCCATTGTCTAGCTTTCGGTTTTGCTTCCATGGAGTTGGAAGACTGTATATTCGGGCCCTTAAGTTGTCTGTGTTTGTGTTTTTTTCTGTTTTATTTTGTGGACTTACTGGACGGACAAATGTAAATGTTTGTTGTGTTCTGTGCGCCTGTATAAAAGTGTTGATGTTTTGTGTCTCTTTGTTGTTGTTTAATTTGTTTAAAGAAGAGGTAAGTCCTGCTATGGGGAAGCCTAGCTGTGTGTGGTGGGGTTGAAAGTGTGAGAGAGATTGCAAGAATGTCCTAGCAGCTGCCAAGGACTCTTAATCTTGGGGGCTCTTCTTGCTCTCCCTCTCAGGGTTCAGCCACCAGAAACAGCTGGTGAGATTTCTGTTTGTCTGCAATATAATGTTGGTCATTTATTTTGTAAGGATTTTGGTTTGCTCGGTCAAAAAAAACAGTGTAGCCACCATTTTGGGCTGCATGACTTGGCAGCTGCCATGTCAGTCACATGGCTTGCTGCTCCCCTGGGGGCGGCCATCTAGAGACAGCAAAGGCCTCTCCCTCTGATTTAATCAATCACAAAAGGAATGTCTGCTCACTGAGGCAGGATGGAATTTCAGGGGTGGAGCTTTAAGGCGGAGTTTTACTACAGAAATGTGGATGGGGCAGGAAGTGTGCTTGCCTCGCGGATTTATTTAATACTATTTTTAAGGAGATGTTTTTATGTCAAAGTCTTTAAAAAGGACTGATAGCAGTAATCCAATTTCTAAAGTGAAGTATGGTGATGATTATTTCAGTAGAAACTGTGGTTTCATACTGGTCTTAGAGGGCACATTTTTCCTTTGCCTGGGAGGGACAGCACAGCTGTCCCAGGGTTGGAGGGCTCCGTTAACTTGTCAACTCAGTGGACTGGGGACCCAGGACTGTAATTTAGATAACATGCCTAAGTTTAACCCAGGTTCCTCATTCCAGACCCCAGGGCTCTAGATAATGTATTTCTGTCAATTCAGTGTCCCCGAGACCCCAAACTATAATTAACATGCTTAATTCTGCTTCTGTAAACTGTTGTGTGTTTTGGGTTTTTTTTGCAAACCAGGTTCCTCATTCCAAACCTTGAGATGTAATCAATACCTTTGTGATCTGTCAATTTTGTCATTTCACCAAAATCCTCTTGGAGGACATTGAATGGTTCTTTCCTTCCTCTTTAACTTTTGGGGGATTGTGTGAATGAATTACTGATCTAGATTATCAAGGATCTCTAAGGGACTTTTTCTATATATCTCTGCACAATTGAAACTGATTTGTTGGTATTTTGTGCTGTAAGTGTGGTATGCGCCTGTGTAAAAAGTGTTTTTGTTTATTTCTGTTTTGTTTTGTTTTCTTTAAAAAGGCCTTCTCAAGGTTTTTAATGGGGAATGTTATTTAAGGCTGAGTGCTCTGACCGATAGCAAAACACCCCTGAGCGGCCGCTGGGTTCTTTTCCCCAAAGGTGCTTGCTCTCTGTCAGAGGTGGAATCCGCCCTCCTAACTAGTAAACATTTCTGTCTATGTTTGTGTACTAGGGACTTTGATTTGCTCTGTGATATTTCTGTGTTGGATTGAAATTTTGGAATTCTAGAGTATATTTAAAGGTATTTGTGGCTTTTCTAGTCTGATTGGGACATTCAGGGGTGGGCTTACAGCTCCACAGGGTGGAGAGATTTACTGGCCCTAACCCTGCCTGTGATTGTGTTTTGTTTAATTTGATGTTTTCAATTGTTTATTAGAATCTAATAAACAGGGTTAACAAAAGGGCACTCTCCCTAGACCTCGAAGCCATCAGGACTTTGAAGTTCTCCAAGAGAGGAGGAGTCTGACTTAGAGACTGGCCGAAACCTCCTTGGGTTAGGAGAACCGGAGGCTGAATGTTGAGCCTGTAGACTGCAGTTTGCTGGGCAGAGATCCAAGCCCAGTTGTATAGGGGCTGAGCTACCTATGTGCAGCAAAACAACTTTCTCCCATGCCAGAATACATTTTAAGGAAATTGGACAGACTGTGTTTATCACTAGAAAGAAGAAAT
>NW_006300048.1:5392050-5402704 GCF_000327345.1 Myotis davidii | reverse complement strand
GTAAAAACCTCAACTGTAGAAAACTGGGAAAGGCCTGTTTGGAATAAAAGGTCTGAGGCATGGTTATGCATAGAAAGAAAGTTTAAAGGCTAATTTAAAAGTACAGGCCAGTAAGCCAGAGAGAGTACATTCTGCCTCCCTAAACAGAGGGTAAATAGTTATGCCAAAGTACTTAGGGGGGATGGATAAAAGAAATCCAACAGTTACTGTTTTGTTATAACTCTGAAGAATCCATGAAAACGAATTGGCAAGGAAAATCAGAAAATCTTAAAGCAGATCAGTATGTTTTTTTCCTTATATAATTCCTCTGAAATATTGGCAATGCTAAATAAGTCATCACAATACATTTGTTTGCATAGATTCAATAAGACTGGTTCCTAATAGTGGTTTTATTAACATAAAACTTTGACTGGAGTATCATGTTTTAAAGAGCCCTGTCTGAGCTCTAAAGACTTAAAGCCAGTAAAAATGCCATGAAGAAAGCCTGGTATCCTGCTTGGGAGCCCTGAAGATGGCTGGCGCTGGAGCATCAGGCCCATGCCCTACCATCACAGGCGGTTGGTCAGAGTAGAAGGGGAGCAATAAGGATGCCTCTGCATCCCTGCAGAACCCACACACACTCTGGGCCGCAATGAGTAGGAGGGCTAATGAGATGGGCCTTAAAGCCTAGAGCGTGGGCTCAGGTGGAGTTGCTACAGGTGAGGGATTCACCTAACTTAGCAGATACTGCAGGCAGGCCTGATGGCGGCTGGATGGCTTGGCTTCCTGGTCCTACAGGGCACATTAAGATCAATCATGAGATTCCAGCAAAGGTAGTCAGTTACCATGCATGTTGTGTTTATGCAAACATCAGGCCAAATTAAATACAGTAGATAAATTAGTCCTGATTTGGCTTTTTAATACCCATAGAGGAATTTTAAGAAGAAAAAATTCTATTTTAATAGTAGTTGTTAAAGCTAAAATGGTTTCTTTCCCTTCCGCCGGACCATTTGTTATAGTTTGTCTCTGCCAAGTCACAAGCCCAGCTCCTTCTGTGCCCAGGACAGCAGGGAGCCTGAGTGGAAGATGACCTCTAACCAGACACACCCGCTGCAGATCACCCTCAAGAAGACAGCGGACCTCGCTGGACCCCTTGTAATCCTCCTAATGCTGTTGACTTCCGGCCCTTGCATTATTAACAGACTAGTCCAATTTGTCAAGAAGCATATAGGGGTGATTCAGTTGATAGTTCTGCGCGCCCAGTACAGGCCTCTAGCAATGGTGAAATAGAAATGCAGTCTGCCTCATGACTGAGCTGGAAGTTCCAAGACAAAGGCGGGAATGAAAGGGCAAGGGCTATGTCCTCCATCTTACCCCGGATCCTCCATTTTTGGGCAGCTGCCATTAGCCTTGTGCTCAGCAAGGAACTTCTTCTTGGAAGCCCAAGCCTCTGCTAGCCACATCTAGGATTTCTTTAAACTAACCAGTGATAATCAAGGGAAGTGCGTGCCATAGATACGACCACATCCTGTGTAACAAGACACCGACTTGTGCCTGGCCAATCGGCAGGGCCCACAGTCCTCTCTCCTCCTCTTACTCCAACCCCCCGGTATAAAACCCCTCTTCCCACAGAGCTAGCTCTCTCTCTGCTGCTTGCCACTGCGTCAGTGAGTGTGGTCGGGGAGCTGAGCTAGCTCGAATAAAGACTCTTTGCTTTTGCATCGGACTTGACTGGCTCCCTGATGGTCTTTTGGGGATCCTGAAATCTGGGCATAACACCATCGGATGGCATGCATTCACAGATAATAAAAAAGGTGCCACAGGATAAGGGGAGATGAAGACATACACTAATAGAAGATAAGGAAAAGCCACAGAGTATATGGGGGAAAAGGAAACCAACTTTCACAGATGATAGAGAAATGTCTACAAATGGCAGAAAGAGGAAAACAGATTTTCACAGGCGATAGAGAAATGTTACAAGAGAAGGTGGGGGGGAGCTAGTGGGGGGTGAGGTGGGGCTGGGCTCACGTGGGCTTGGGCTCTGAAGCTGATATTCTGTAAAAAGCGTGACCAATTAGAAGAGCATAGGATCATGAAGTGGGGAAGGAGTCCAATTAGAAGGGGGCATGAAGAGACAAGGAACTGCAGCATTTATAAACCTTAGCAAAAAAGAGTTTAGTGGGTTACCCCCTTGGGACTCCCTCCCTACATGGGAGTTTGTATTTGCTTCCAATAAATTTCCACCCCTTTCACCTATCACCTTTTGTTCGTGACTTCATTCTTCAAATCCATCTGCACAAGGACCCAGGAAAGAAATCACCCTTGCATCCTGCTCAGGAAAACAACCCCAATCACTTGGACCCCTTTTTGGAGCCTGACTGTTTACAGTCCCCACCCACCTCTTCACCTCATCCAAACTCCCTTCCCTTGATCTATAAGACTGAATAATAAGATGGATTTGAGAACTAATTCTCTCATATTCTTGAGCTAGTCTGGCACAAGGAACCTTGTACCTGTAACAGGCTAAGTTCTAGGGAAAATTACATATTGTCCAATTTAGTGAAGAAAATATTCAGGCATTTGGGGCACGCACCTGTTTCACTGGGTGCATGATGGCTTATGGAGTAGAAAGGATTGACTGCGTATTGATCAGACGTGTAGTGGAGACAGCAGCTGGATGGGCTTCAGGAGAGAAAGGTTCCCTTTAGCCACTGCCACTGCCACTGCCACTGCCACTGCCCGAATGACTGGGCCAGATCAGGGAGTCCTATGCAGTCTGGTCTCCTTACAGACAATGTGGTTGGAAACAGAGGGACAAAATGATTCCTAAGGATCTTTCAGCACCGAGCTTCTGTTATCCTCCAAATATTTACCACTTCAACCACAAATGGAAACCTGTTTCAGATGGGCTTCAATAAGAAGGATTTTAGAATCTTGTTAAACAAGACATCCAGAGGTAGGGCAGGCTTCAGGACTACTTCAATTAGCAACTCAATGGTGTCACCACCAAGGACTGGTTCTTTCTAAGTCTCCACCCAGCTGTTAACTGTGTTGGCTTCTGGTTCTTTTGTGTTAGAGATTGAAATGAATTAGGAGCAATAGTCTAAACCCATCATTTATAAGTGAATGTTGTGTCCCAAAGCTAATGGACTTGGCTAAATGTACAAAAACAAAGTACAACTAGAGTTTTTGCTTCCATTAGCCAATGTCAGGTTTGGAAGCAACATGTTAGAAGCAGTCCCCCCTCCTAACTGCCCCTTCACCCCTCCAGTGATCTAGACTCAAGATTTAGCATTTATTCATTAGCATAAACTATTTTTAAATTTTCATCCTGTTTTCAAAATCAAAGACAGCTCCTTATGAAATTATTTCTCCTTTAAACTCCCAATTATACTGATAGGAGTAGGTCAGAAGTTAAAAGTTATGGGAATAACTTTCAGAGCAAGTGCCACACCCTGCCCAATTCCTGTCCACTTTTCAGAAAAACAACTCCTGTCCACTGCTCAGCTCTGCCTAAACAACGAAACTGAAACTACCAAACTGAATATCAAATCACTGGGAGAGTATTTTAAGTTTCATTTTTAATATATGTTAGATGTTAATGTAAAAAACATAATACAGCTTTTAACTTAAATATAAAAAGAAGAGGACCTTAGGAATCATAGAACTTTAGTGATTTTGAAGGTGTACTAGTATTTAAAACTTTTCACCCACTACATTTTCAGTAAGATTACACTTAAATAATTTCAATCAAATATGATCATAAACTATTTTTAAGTGCTTCTTTTAAAAATGATTCTGTAATATCCATGGCAGACTATTTAGTGTTAGATGTTCTTTATTCTAAAGGAAATTTTTTAAGTATTTAATAAAGTTGTGTGAAAAACAGTATACATTCTTTTGAGGCTTTCCTATCTGGAAGGCAATGTGCTCAATTATTCAAAAGGTACAAAAATTCACTCCTTCCCCTTAAAGTGCCTCTGGGATTGACACTATACACACTCCAAATGACTAATATGGCACAGAACCGCTGAACATTGGCCTATTTCTGGGCCTGATGAAGGCAAGATTGTACTTTTTCCCACAGACAGTGATGGGGCATTGGGAACCCAAGAGCACTCCTTTGAAATTGCATCTGACACTACAAATAAGCCTTACCACACCACAACCTCCTGTTACCTAGGTCCCTGGAATTCTTTCCTTGAGATCCCATAAAAGAACACGATTTCCACCGGCAAGAGAATCTTGTGAGTACATGAGACCCACCCAGATTATCCAGGATATCTCCCTCTCTCAAGATCCTCACCTTAATCACACCTGAATGGATCTTTTTTCTACACAAAGTAGCATAATCATACATTCTGGGCATTAGGATATAGACATCTTTGGGAGGCCATTAATGTTTGGCTGAGGGAATAACATTGGCACAGGCACCAGAATAAGAAAAGTGTGTTAGTCCTTAAAAGTAATTCTATGTGTCTGGAAAATAATGATGTATATTAGGGGAGTCGTTAGTATTGAGACTGCATAGGTTACTTAAAACCATATTGTTTTGTAGACAGGGAAGAAGTTATACTAAATGTATTAGGTAATGAAGTAGCAAGCATTGCGATATTTGCATTGTGGAAATATAATATTTCCCCTGCTATAAAAAAGTTTACAATCTAGCCCTGGCTGGCGTGGCTCAATTGGCCAAGCATCATCCCATGCACTGAAAGGTCACCAGTTAGATTCACGGTCAGGGCACATGCCTGAGTTTGAGGCTCAAGCCCTGGTAGGAGGCATGCAGAAAGCAACACATCAATGTTTCATGCTCACATCGGTGTTTCTCTCTCTCCCTTCCTCTCTCTCTCTCTCAAAAAAAAACCTTTTTTAAAAAAAGTTTACAATCTGGTAGGAGAGAAAGATGTATATGTAGAGTAACCACATTTGCCCAGGATAGTCCCATTTTTCCCCCCATTTCCTACGTGAATATTCATTCTACAGAATGTCCTGGTTTGGATGATAAAGCATAGGGGCCACCCCACCTAAGTGCCAACATCCTCAATATTTGTTAAATATTGCAAGGTAGGAGCTCTATGTTAGGCCCTGGGAAAACAACAACAACAGAGTCAAATTTTCTGTGTTCCAAGTATATACCATCTAGTTGTAGGATCTGAAGATCTTCTAAGGTAAAAACGTACTGCAAAAATTAATTGTCAACGAGGCAGCAACAGAATTGCTAAGGAAGAGAAACAGAGAAGGTAGTGCCTCAGACAATAAGAGCTATAAGAAGACAGAGATCCCCGCAGGCTGGGTGAGCAGGACATGCTGCCGCCAGTAGAATGGAGAGATTGGTGGCTGGAGCTCCAAGTGTGATCAGGCCTGTGGCGATGAGAGAGGCAAGAGGGTACACCTAGATCACTTGTTAAGTGTCAGTAGAGTTGGAGGAAAATGTCGTGGTCTGTGCTTCATTTCAGTATTTCTTGTTAAAAAATATATATTTTTATTGATTTACAGAGGAAGGGAGAGAGGGGGAGAGATAGAAACATCAATGATAAGAAAGGATCATCAATTGGCTGCCTCCTGCACACCCCACAACCTGGGCATATAACCTGACCAGGAATCAAACTTTGACCTCCTGGTTCACAGGCTGATGCTCAACCACTGAGTCATGCTGGCTGGGCTCATTTCAGTACTTCATTGAATCCAAGCACTATGTTAAGAAGCTCTACTGTTTTATGTACCATAAAAATAGTAGCCAATCAGCTTAAGATCCATTCTGCTTTCAGAGGTGTTAAAATGTGAAAAAAAATGTACATTTTAAATTTATGGAGTAAGATAATATCCCTTCTCAAATATGAAGACTCTTGCTAAAGTAGATCATCTCTGAACTTAAGTGAGTTCAACTACTTTACATTTTATTTTTTATTATTTGGTATTTCTAATTGTTTGATCATTCTATAGATTTCCTTACAAAGATGGTCATATCTCTTTTAGACTACGGCACTACAAAAATTGTATGTAGAATTTAATAAACATTCTTGCTAACGGTATGATTTAAGGAATTCTCTTTACCCAGAAATCCCCCCTAGGGTTCTACTTGAAATCCTCAGAATAAGTATAACTCCTTTAGGACAGCAGTGTTCAACCTTTTTCATCTCATGGCACATAAACTAATTACAAAATTCTGCAGCACACCAACAAATATATTTTTTGCTGATCTGACAGGAAATATGATTTTAGAGAGGAATGGAGAGGGAGAGAGAGATAGAAACATCAATGATGAGAATCATTGATTGGCTGCCTCCTGCACAGCTTACACTGGGGACCGAGCCCACAACCTGGGCATATGCCCTGACTGGGAATCAAACCGTGACCTCCTGGTTCATAGGTCAACACTGAATCAC
Source organism: Myotis davidii (assembly GCF_000327345.1). NCBI lineage: Eukaryota > Metazoa > Chordata > Mammalia > Chiroptera > Vespertilionidae > Myotis > Myotis davidii. The sequence goes on along the minus strand of NW_006300048.1, from coordinate 5,396,336 downwards.
TGAGCCACGCCGGCTGGGCACAACATGGATTTTTATAATTATAGCCATGATTTCCTTATACCTTCACATTTGCTTTGAGCTGCCTTAGATTATTCTAGGCTAATTTTCATTCCTAAAGATACCTGTCTCCTCTTCTTTCCATGAGCAAATCTGGCTGAGCCTTTTTCTATTTCAGACATGTCATGAATGCAATCTGCCTTATTTAACTAAGTCATCTGGGTCAGTTATGTAATTGGTTTTGTTAGACATACATATCGTTGCTCCAGGTACAGGAGCCCTCAGTACTGTAATGTTTTCTGACATCCATTAAAACTAAAAGATATACTTGTTCCATTGACATGATTTTTCAGAGGTAAACAGAAGGCTGCTTTTGTTTCCTAGAGTCATTTTTCTAGAAGGAATACAAAACTAGTTGGCAGTAATTTTATTGTGTTAACGCTCCCTGGAGTTAAAATCATACAAACAAACAAAATGGGAAATTTTAATAAAGGTAACTTTTTATAGTGAAACTCAACTGTTAAAAAAGGAAAAAGAAAAATGATCATTACAAAAGTATATGTCTAGGTGAGAGCACAGAGTTTGGAGCAGTTGCCTGCCCAGACCTGGTTTGGGCCCTAACAGATTCTGCAAACCCAGAAACAAGTTAGGTAGCAAGAAATATGGTAAAACAAAGTATTTGGTAAGAAGAGAACTTTGGATTCCACACTCAGCTCCAAGGTACCACCTCAGTGGAAAAGGAGGTCAATTCTGGCCCTTTCCCGGAAGTCAGTGGAGTCCTGGCTTCTTACCATTGCAGCTTTAGATGACAGTAGTATCATTACTGACTCCACCCAGGCCACTTAGGCTCAGCTCCCCACATGCCACCACCATGGTTTCCAACCACCTTCACAAGCTTCTCAATCACAGGCCCAACTGTGCTCAGGGGTCACCTGCTATGGTCCAGCATCCAGGGACTAGTGGAGTCACCAAGCTGCTCAACTAAATCCCATGTCTTCTCATTCTCTTCTGCATGTAATTCATCTGCAGATATTCTTGTGACAACAAGCTGTTTTGCTATCACCTTGGATTTTTGCCAGGGTCATCTAATAACTTGCACATTAGATGAATTCCCCCTAGGAACTCATGAACTTCATATTCTTCTGCCATGTCTTCCATATATGTAGCCCTGCTTACATGTAAAACTCATACAGGACCTCCTAGAGATTCAAAGAAGTTACCCGACTGTATTCATTTGTTAGGGCCGTCATAACAAAGTGCCACTGACTGGGTGGCTTAAACCACAGAGATGTATTTTCTCACAATTCTGAAGGCCAGAAGTCCAAGTTCAAGGTGTCAGCTGGGCTAGTTTCTTCTGAGGACATCTCCTTTGACTTGTAGGTGGTCATCTTTTCTCTGTGTTTCTTCCTTCTGTGCCTATCTGTGTCCTAATCTCTTGTAAAGACACCAGTCATAGTCTATTTAGGCATACCCATTAGACCTCATTTTACCTTCCTTACCTCTTTAAAGGCCGTATCTCCAAATACATTCACATCCTGAGTTACTGGGGGTTAGGACTTCAATATATGAATTTGAGAGGAACATAATTCAGCCCATAACAACCTACTAAGAGAGGTGGGTGGTCCACATGCCAGTATTTACCTGCTTAAAGGTGTGCCCCACTTGTTGAGCAGTGTCTTACACTTTCTTGCCAATGTCACATGACTGCTTGATAACATCAACCACCTGCCTGAGTGACTGACATTTGTGATTAAAAACCCTGGTTTCATAACACCACAACCTGACTCCCGACATCACCTACATGCAAAGCTTCCCACAATTTGTTTCTTATCACCTCCAGCTATTGCAAGCCACCTGCTCCTCTTCCCTGGACCCTGCTATACCCACCACCTGAGCTCCTTGCTTCTTTTCCTACCCCTTAATATCCAGTCTTCCTCAGCAGCCAGACAGAGCTTTTCCGTTAGCAACTCATTTCCTGTGGCTCCCCTGTTCAGACCTCACTCATGGTTTCTCATTATACTCAGAATTAATCCAGGCTCCCTTCAGGTACTGACGCTGACCATATCACCTGACCCCCGGGTTTCTTGGACCTCAGTTCTTTCCAACTCATTGCCATGTGCACAAGATTCTGAACAAACCAGCTTCTACTTCTCAGAAACATGAAGCTCATTCCTGCCTCAGAAATTCTGCCCAATTCCTGTGGCCCGAATCACCCTCCACACAAGCTTTGCTTATCTCACTCCCTGTACTAATTAAACCTCTGCTTAAATAGAAGTCCTCTTGGTTAGTGTGGTCCATGCAATAGTTAATAATTTTCAATGTTTTGAAAACTGCAATTTTGTAAACAACATTATAGAGGTAAAATTTATACTAATTGATGTTCTTTTCAGAAAGAATGACATTTAAGGCACCCTAGGTAGATGGTTACCTTATTTCATCACATAGAGCCTGCTTAAATGAGAGAATACTTTGAGAAAGTATTGAGCCAGTCAGAATGAGATACATTTTTTAACTCATGTGAGTATTTCATGCTATATTTGAGTAAGTGCCACCCCACAAGGGAAAAATGGAGAGCATTATTACTGATCCTTTACATGGCATTCTTTGTTGGAGTTTGTACCAACCTTGATTCTTTCTCTGATTTTTTACTTTTAGATTATATTATGCCACCTTACGTGCTTTTTGGAATAAGGTGAAGTTACATATAAATACATTTTAAAACAGCACTTGAGCCCTGACTGGGTAGCTCAGTTGGGTAGAGCATCATCCTGATACACCAAGGTTGTAGGTTCAATCCCAGGTCAGGGCACATATAAGAATCAACCAATAAATGCATAAATACGTGGAACAACAAATCCTTGGTTCTTTCCCTTCCTCTCTCTCTCTCTCAAATCAATTTGAAAATTTTTCCAAAAAAAAAATTCAACTACACTTTGAGCTCTGTGGTGTGTCTTTTATTAGTCCCCCTTTTTTTCAGACCATATTTTGAAAATGGCTGAAGACATTTGCAAATAAAGAAGCAAAAAACATTAAAATAATCTAGGATGTGAGTTTATCCTTCTATTAACTCACCTATCACCCCCTCCCCCTCCCCACATTGTTTTGATTTCTCAATATGCCTAGAATGCACCTGGAATGGGAGAAACCAAGATGGCAGCATAGGTAAACACCGGAGTTTGCTGCCTCAAACAACCACTTCAAAAATACAACTAAAAGACAGAACAGACATCATCCAGAACCACAGGAAGGCTGGCTGAGTGGAAATTCTACAACTAGAAGGAAAGAGAAAAGCATACCGAGACTCAGAGGAGGTGCAGTGCGGAAGTAAAATACTAATGTACAGAGGCACACACGGAGTGGGCTGGCAGCTGAGGGTGCAGTTGTCATTTTCAATCAGGAGGGAGTCTCAGGCTCTGAGCTCCAGTTCCGGGTGAGTCTCTGGGGACCCAGACTCATACAGGAGAAGCGGGACTGTCTGGCATTGGTCGGAACTTGAGGGAAGCTTTCTCTCGGAGGGGCTTGCAGCCATTGCCAAGACACTGAGAAGCAGAGCCTCTGAGAGCAGCCATAACTGCTAGCCTCACCCTGTTGATCCCATGGGACCCGCCCCGTCCAAGCCCTACAGGGAGGCTTTTGCTGGATAGCCTAAGGCAGAGGGTAGATTAGCACTTCCCTAGAGATACAGGAGCCAGTGTACCCAGAGGTCAGGGTGGGACCATCCAGTTTGCAGCTCGTGGAACCATAAAGGAAACATTCAGGGGGCAGACTCAGTGAGCACCAAAGCCCCATTGAAGCAAGTCTTGCCCCAGAGGGGTGTCTCCAGGACAGAAGTTTTCCCACTGCAGACACAGCTGATTTTCACAGCCAATTGGCCTGGAGGTCAATTCCTCCCAGTGATACCTACAACAATCAAGGCTTAACTATAGCAAGACTGTGCACAAAGACCACAAGGGGGTGCACCAAGAGTGTCCTCCTCAGGTAATTGGGGAGGCTGAACCACTGGGCCCTAGAGGACACTTAGCACAGAAAACCACTTTATCAACACAGGGAAGCATAAAAAATGCGGAGACAAAGAATCAGGTCACAAATGACAGAAATGGAGGAAAGCAAACTACTGGATATAGAGTTCAAAAACACACTTTTAAGGTTTTTCAAGAATTTTCTAGAAACTGCCAATAAACTTAATGAGGCCTACAAGAAATCAAATGAGACCCTCAAGGTTGTGATAAAGGACCAACTAGAAATGAAGCATACACTGACTGCAATAAAGAATATTATACAGAACCCCA
>NW_006300048.1:5388252-5392001 GCF_000327345.1 Myotis davidii | reverse complement strand
GTGCAGGCCAGAAGGGAGTGGCAAGAAATATTCAAAGTGATTAATGCCAAGAACCTACAACCAAGATTACTTTATCCAGCAAAGCTATCATTCAGAATTGAAGGTCAGATAAAGAGCTTCACAGATAAGGAGAAGCTAAAGGAGTTCATCACCACCAAACCAGTATTATATGAAATGCTGAAAGGTATCCTTTAAGAAGAGGAAGAAGACGAAGAAAAAAGTAAAGATACAAATTATGAACAACAAATACACATCTACCAACAAGTGAATCTAAAAATCAAGTGAATAAATAATCTGATGAACAAAATGAACTGGATATTATAATAGAATCAGGGGCATAGAAAGGGAGTGGACTGACTATTCTTGGGGGGAAAAGGAGTGAGGGGATGCAGGAAGATAATGGACAAAAATTGTGTACCTATGGATGAGGACAGTGGGTGGGGAGGGAGGGAGGAGAGTGGTGTGGGAACTGGGTGGAGGGTAGTTATGGGGGGAAAAAAGAGGAACAACTGTAATAATCTGAACAATAATGATTTAATTAATAATAATAAAAAAAGAATGCATCTGGAATGAACCTAAAAATATTTCTTCCTGAAGAGTCGTATTTAATGTATGAAACAAATATATCTAAGGTATTTAAGTTTATGAATGACCAAAGAAAGTTAGAAACAAAAAGGTAATTTTTATTGAACTCAACCCTGCTGTTTATATGTAAGAAGCTTTAATTGCCTGCTTAGTTCTAAACAGCAAATGTGAAACAGCCATTCCTTTCCAGAGGACATTAGAAAGCTGTCAGATTGCAGTGTGCTCCTTCCTTTGGCTTTCTGAGGCACATCTGCATATGGTACTTCAGAAATTTTCTAAGCACAGGAACAGGCTTGTAACGTGTAACCCAAGTTCCTTCCATCTGAACAGATTCGTGTGTCTGGAGCTCTTCACTGAGCAGGTTGGCAGGGGTGAGTGTGTGGACCCCAGGCAATTAGTGATCCCAGAGACTTTCTCTTCTGCAAAACACATTTCACATCCCCAAAGCTTCCTACAGGGCTTTTCATTGTTCCATGGTGGGAAAGAGGATGTTTCAGTCAAAACCTTTTCACTCAATACATTACTGAGGGCCTATTGTGTGTATAACTCTGTGCTAACCAGGGAGGAAGAATAGTCAAGAGTATGCTTCTGTAAAGACCTTGTAAGCTAGTTATCTGTCAAACCAACTAGGAGAATATCACCAAGCACATGCCTTGGAAGTGGTGGCCAGGTGCATCATCTTGATTAAACTTATAAATCATCCACTTCCTGGTCTTAAGAACATTGTAGAATGGCTCGGGTAAGAATGAACCTTAGTGGTTTCTCTTGTTTCAGCCATGGAGGAAAACTTACGACTCATCAAATGTGAAAGCTGGAAAGTACCTTGGAAGGTATGTGAACCCATCCCACCTGCTGGCCAGGTAAGGAAGCTGAAGGCCAAGATCACAGCTCCTTACTGTCAGACCTGGAACCTCCACCTGAGCTCCCATTGCAAGTCCGGAGCTCTTTCTCCTCCCTTCATATCCTCATAACTACTTCTGCATTTAGGCAATAGGTCGATTGCATCTAACATTGTGGTCCAGAGAGCGGACGTTTGGGGGATCCTCATCAGTCTTAGGCATCCCAGGGCAGCAAAAGGCAGGTTTCTTTGTTTTATTCCCTATCAGGATGTATTCTTCACCTTAAGACAAAGTTTAGGATGGAAGCACTCTGAAGCTGCTTTCCAACTGATATCTCACAGTGGTCCTAGCATAGCATTTTCCACTGTCCTGCAATGGACCACAGGAGTCAGGTGGTTGAAGAAGAAAAATACCATCAGCAACATTGCTGGTCAGCTGGCACCACCTCTGTGGCTGGAGCTCCATGGCTATAGAGCATGTGCAAGGGTGGCTGAGAAGTTGCCGGTAACCTAAGCTCCTTCCCCAGGTCTAAAGTATTCTGAACCATGCTCCCCTGCTACTTCTGCTTCAGATGTCAATTAATGTAACCCAGGTACCTGGCAGCCTTCTAATAGGACTTTGCCTTCTATTTCTCTCCCGCTTGTGTGACCTGCCATATCTTAGGGTTAACGGGGCCCATTTGCAATGGCAAGGGATGGGCCGAGGTGTGGATGCTAGGAGGAAGTACATTCTGGCACATAGAGTCCTATATTGAGGAAATCCAATATGGACCATCAGGCTTCACTCTTGCGCACTGAGATTAAAGAGCAGAGCCAGCCCACTAAATTAAGGGGATCTGATATGGTAGGCATGTTTCCAAGAAAGTGACATAGCATGGACCCACTGATTAGATCTAGGATAGAAAATCAGGATTGGGGACACTGTGAAAACCAGCAACAAGGTCAGACAAAGAAGCAAGGTTGGCTTGATGTTGAGTTACAGAGTGCTGGGAAAGAGCTTATTCGGTCCCCGCTTCTTAGGGCCAGCTTTGGTCCTAGAGAATGAGAAAGGAGGTGTTCAAGGGCCCATCTATGTTAAAAGAAGGGAAGAGAGGTGGGAGACCAGACAAGCCATGCTGTGGTCTTAGACATACCATGCTTGAATAAGGTCTATTCATACCTGAGCCCTCAGGGTTATTTCTACTGCCACAGCTCTTGGTTAAACCCACATTGCTACCCCTCCTACCTTGAATTGTCATCCTTATGAGCAGTCCTAGGCTAAGCCCTCATGTTGATAGAACATTAAACTGAAAATAGCTAAAAGAACAGGAGGCATAAAGCAATCACAGGTCCATAGCAACTGTTTTGACAGCTATTTTGCCGGATAGTATATACCAATGGTCTTGGTGGTAAGATTACCTTGAGCTAGATAAGCGAGACCGGAGAATGTGTGTTTTGAGGCAAGTGTTAGATGAGGTGGTTAAGAAGAATTTTCACTTTTTATTTTATACTAGAGGTCCGGTGCACGAATTTGTGCATGGGAGGGGGGTGGGGGTGATCGGGGCCTGCCGGCCGTGGGGAGGAACTGCAGCAGGTTGGCCAGCAGGCCCCGATCTAGTTGTGTAGATGTGCTGAGGTAGTGGCAATCAAAGATCACAGACAGAGTGCCCCAAAACGGCCTGAAATCAGCTATGCTCTGAGGTGGAAATACAGCTCTACTTTGCTGCCCGCCCTAGGGCTGCCTCACTCTCCCTGGGGTGGAGTTGCTGACAGACAGACAGACAGACAGATGGTCTCTCCTACCTCAGTCACACATTTTCTCAGGGCTCCACCCCCAAGCATGATAGGTAGCTGACTTCAGCCAGTGGTGGCACACTGCTGTAGGAGCGCTAGCCATTTAGCGCTTGGGAGTCCGGAAAACTGTGGACCAAGCTAGAAGTGGCTGATGGGGGTAGAAGGGCGAGTGGCGCATGCGGTGCAGTGGCAGAGATAAGACGGTGGTGGTGTTTACTTTACATCGTTTCAGTTAGGCTGCTGCCTTGCCCCTTCTGCCCCCTCCGAGCTGCTACTCTGTCTTGATCAGCGTCAGGGTCGCTCTCCTCCTATAGGCTTCCCGGACCCAGATTCTCTGGTGCCCGGAGGCTTAGTCGGGGGAGGGACCACAGGAGGTTGGCTGGCATGGGAGGTTGGCTGTAGGAGAGCACTGACCATCAGGGGGCAGCTCCTGTGTTGAGCATCTGCCCCCTGGTGGTCAGTGCACATCATAGCAGCTGGTCAACCAATTGTTCTGGTCGTTCCGGTTGTTTGGTCGTAATGGTCTCTTAGGCTTTTTTATATATATATATAT
>NW_006300048.1:5380796-5388231 GCF_000327345.1 Myotis davidii | reverse complement strand
AGATAGATAGATAGATAGATAGATAGATTTTTACATAGTTTGAATTTCTTATATTGTATCTGCATGTATTTCTTATGTAATTAAAAAATAAAAAGTATAGCCGAGCTGGTGTGGCTCAGCAGTTGAGCATCGACTCATGAACCAGGAGGTTGTGGGCTTGATCCCTAGTGGGGAGCATGCAGGAGGCAGCCAATAGATGATTCTCTCTTATCATTGATGTTTCTAACTCTCTCTCCCTCTCCATCCTTTCTCTGAAGTCAATAAAAACATATTTTAAAAAATAAAAAAAAATAAAAAGTATATAAAATGATTTTCAAAAATTAAAATAAAATGGAGTTCAGTCCGCTTGAGCCCCTATACATCACCATCACTTAGTGGTGTGGAGTTAGAAGACTGAGGAGGGGCAGGTCCGATGGGAGAGTGGCTATGAGTCGGTAGCATGGGTAGAGCAGCTCCTATGCCTGTGCCAAGGCAGCTGGCATCACAGGCCAGCCTCTGCCTCTCCACAGTGCAGCAGCACTAGAGCCAAGTGGGGAGCTAACGCAGGACAAATCCCAGAACCTCCCCACATCTCAGCTTTCTCCTCTTTAACAACGGAGTAGGGGCTATAATATCAGTCCCAGCAAATGCACAGGGTTAGGTTCTGGTTTGTTTTTTCCCCTTTGGTTTTTCCCTGGCTACTCGATAGGGCCATGCATTGTAGCTGTGACCTAGTGACTAGAGAGTGGAACAGAGTGAAGGGTCAAAGGCAGACAAAGTGCCCACAGCCAAATTGGAACAAGTTCATGGGCTGATACCGTCGTAATGACCTCCTCTGCCTGGCAACTCTGCAGAGATTCTGCCAAGAAAAGAAAGCCAGCCCTGACCGGTTTGGCTCAATGGATAGAGCGTTGGCCTGCGGACTGAAGGGTCCCGGGTTCGATTCCAGTCAAGGGCATATACCTTGGTTGCAGGCACATCCCCAGTGGGGGTTGTGCAGGAGGCAGCCGGTCGATGTTTCTCTCTCATCGATGTTTCTAACTCTCTGTCCCTCTCCCTTCCTCTCTGTAAAAAATGAATAAAATATATTTTTTAAAAAAAGAGAGAAAAGAAAGCCAGTGGCATTTGGTGAGAGTGGCAGGAGACAGACCTCAACCCTGCTTTTGATGGCCTTATAGATTTTAAATAACCAAAGGGAAGTATTGGACACTTTTCTTGAGATGTAAGTCTCTCCCATTTAAAGGCTCCACGGACAAAATACTATCCAAATGATCACCGTCTTTCAATCATGTTAATGAGAACATGTGCATTGAAAAAAATTTCCCTTCCCTCCCTAGAGAGAGGGCACAGAGAATGCCTGCCCAAAGGCCAATATATCCACACATCCGTTCATAATTCAACACGTGGCCATCAGCATGCATGTGAATTTCAGGCTGATTTTACTGTAAAACTAGCTTCCTAGTTTTCCCGAGTTTTAGGCAGACATATAAACACATACATATGCACATGCATAAAAATAAGTAAGGTGGTCTAGAAGTGTAGGAAAACGAGGAAATTCTTACCGCCCATGACAGTTTTGCATGTGTGTATTTTTGGAGGGTTCTGGAGGGTTCTCAGAGCCAGCTCGGTGCAGGCACCAGACCCTGCTCAGCAAACAAAGAACAATTAGCACATTGTTCTCAATCTAGTTCAGGGCTAAACCCTCTGGGCCAGGCCCAAGCTCCCTCCTATGGTACTTTCTAATTGACTGGTGTTGACACCTGGGTGGGGACAGGTGTTTTCTTGTGCACATACTGGAAGTTCTTCTGTATTGATATATCGGGGAGACCAATAGTGAAAGCATAGCTCTGTGTAGCTATACAGTTTTTTACCTGTGTTCTCCTATACAGAAAGCCCTGCAGTAGAGGGACTCCCTGCGGCCCTCTCTTATTCACAATCTGGGGGCACCCTGCAGGGGAAAGGATTATTCCTGAAAGCTCAGTCTCTGCCCCGCCCCCTCCCCATTTAGAGCAGGTCAAACATCCTGAAGGCCAAAAAGGGTTCTGGCAGGACTCCTTATGGGGAGTGTCTGCATATTTAGAGTTCAGTGGGGTAAGCTCCTTGCTTTCTTCTTGGAGTTGAGTGTTTTGATTTGATGGTCACCACCCTGACTCTTTAGCTATTTTCTGTCTTTTGCTCTAATTAGAGAAACTCTGAATATATAAGTTCAGCAAAGTTTCTAATCCATCTATTATGCACCTGCTGTGTGTGCCCCCCCCCTACCCCCAGGCCCCACACACACCACCACCACCTCCCTGGCAGGCGGCAGGGCAGCCAGTGCTGGATCCCAACACCTGCTCACGGGCTCTGGAGGGTTCTCAGAGCCAGCTCGGTGCAGGCACCAGACCCTGCTCAGCAAACAAAGAACAATTAGCACATTGTTCTCAATCTAGTTCAGGGCTAAACCCTCTGGGCCAGGCCCAAGCTCCCTCCTATGGTACTTTCTAATTGACTGGTGTTGACACCTGGGTGGGGACAGGGGTGGGAGGAAAGAGGGTGGGAAACAATGGTTACATTCCAACCAGACTGGGAGCACCTCCCACCTCCCAGAGGGAGGGTAAGTGTAAGGAAGGCCAATGCAATTCTAATTTTTATTTTTTTGCCACAATGACCCCTTCAATACCACTTTTCAAATATCAAGCATAAAATTTTTTCCAAGCAAATATTGTGGTGCTGCCCTGAACACACACTTAGTCTGCCTAATCCAGGGATGCTGATTGGACATGCATACATCAGAATTTGGGAAACTAGCGAAATCGCATTCTCTTAGATATCAGCTCCAATAGGATTAAAATACTAGTAATTTCTGCTGATGAGATTTTATTATTTCTGGGATTCTAAAGCTGAACTTTGTTCTATTTTAAAGTGAACTCATCAACCTATCACACTTAGATACGTATGTCTAAGAGCTGGAAGGAAAAGACGCTCTCAAACCTTAAGAATCCTTAAACAGCACTCTTTTAAGTAAGATTATTTTTGCAGTCCCATTTGAAGATTTTTTTAACTTTAAAATTTTAAGGTCTAATTATGTGATAAATATTAGAATCACTAGGAGAGCATTTAAAAAGTACAGTGCCCAGTCCTCTTCAATAGTCTTTTCAATACATGGTGTTGGGAAAACTGGACAGACACGCACAAAAGAATAAAGTAGACCACTAGGAAAAGGCAGCATGGAGCCAGGACGAGCCACGGCAGGGGGATCACTGGTGTGATAGAAGGCAATGGCCCTGTTACAAGGACACTCAAGCAGCTTTATGGAGAGGACAGCCGTCTGAGTGAGCCATGCTGGCAGCAGGTTCTGCAGCCCCAGCGAGCCTTCCTGCAGCTCCACCCTGCATGACTGCAGCCTCATGGGAGAACCAGAGGTATTCAACTAAAACCTGCATTTCAACAACATCCCAGATGGTCCTTATGCACATTCAAAATTAAGAAGTACTGGATTAGGGGATGTAAAGATAAATAAGATATGGTTGCTCTGGCCTGTGGGTGTGGCTTAGTTGGTTAAGGTGACCAGGTCAATTCCAGTCAGAGCACATGCCTGGGTTGTGGCCTTGAATCCGGGTAGAGGCTATGCAGGAAGCAGCTGGTCAATGTTTGACTCTCACATCGATGTTTCTCTCTGGCTCTCTTTTACCTCCCCTCTCTCTAAAAATCAATAAAAATACTTTTTTAAAAGATAGGATTATTGTTCTCAAGAATTGGGGCAGGATAGAAAAGGTGGGAGAGAGCAACCAGATGGAGCTAAGGTGGGGCTATTATAATAGAACTAGAGGCCCAGCACGTGAAATTGCATAGCCCTGCCCACCTGTACATGCCCCGACATGTTCGCAGCCCTGCCCACCCGTGCATGCCCCACCCACCTGCCCGCCGCCTGGCCACATTTGCAGCCCCACCACCCACCTACCACGCTGCCTGCCTGCCGGCCGCCAGCCTTGCTGCAATAGGAGCCTGTGGGCTACGGGGGAGGGCCTGAGGGGTGCTCCATGCACATCATGGTTACTGGTCATTTGGTCGTTTCGGTCCTGATGCTTCTTGGCCTTTATTATTATGACTAGAGGCCCGGTGCACAAAAATTCCTGCACTCGGGGGGAGTCTCTCAACCCATTCTGCATGTTCTCACAATCTGGGACCCCTTGGGTAGGGTCCAGTCCCATCACAGCATGACTCCGGTTCCCTGGAGCCTGCAGGCCGGGGGTAGGGACCAAGATTCCCAGATTTGCAGCATGGCTCTGGTTTCCCAGAGCCTGCGGGCATGGGAGGGAGGGACCCAGAGGCCAGTTCAATTGCAGCATGGCTCCAGTTCCCCAGGGCCCAGAGCTCCCTGTTGCCACTGTGCTGGCCATGACCCAGGACTGACTCCCGCTGCGCCGGCCAGGACCCAGGACTGACTCCCACCACTCTGGCCGGGACCCAGGAATGTCTCCTGCCATGCTGGCTGGGACCCAGACTCACTCCTACTGTGCTGCCCAGGACCCTAGTCTGGTGTTCAGTTGTCCGCCCAGTCATTTAGGTCGTGATGGCCTCTGGCTTTTTATATATTAGGATATGATGCCTTTGCCAACAGTCATGAAATCAAAGTCTAGGAAGATCAGAGAGGGCTTCACAGGCATCACTTATTTGGATCATGAGCAATGGATAGGAAGGGAGGGGGGAAGATTTATGTATTCTTAGCTGCACTGTAGGGTGCTTAATATGATAAAAAGCCAGAATTACATTGAAAGGAGAGAGAGAGAGAGAATATGCAGTATTTGGATTAGAGTGACAGTCCAAATAAGAAAGAAAGATGTAACTACAGTAACCTCATGATCCCCAATCTCACTGTACACATATAAGATTGCATGTATATGGTTATACATATATGTATAAGTTCATTCATTCAAGGAGACTTAGCTTTTAGTTTTAAGCTTCAGACATAACTCTAACAAGAGCAAACCTATGTGCCATGGTTATTAGCAATGACACAGCAAATTTTCTTTAAGCTATAGTAAAGAAACTACAAATATTAGAAACATTGAGATGCAGGACACCAAAATACCACAAAATGTTGGTATGGAAATTGAGGACAAAGACAATTTTATGTGTAGACACATACATAAAACGGAATCATTCTGATTTTGGTGTGGACAATACAGAATTGAGATAGATGCCACTACATTTTTTCTGAGCCAGATCAGAAATAAAACACACTTAAAGTTAATTTATAGAAAGACTCTAGAAAAAAAATCATTAAAGAGAAAAAATCTTTCAAAGGATCACAAAGATTTTTGTCATTGGCATTCCTAAAAATGCTATGCCATTTGTTTTTGTTTGTCCTACAAGTCTAAGAAGACATTATTTGATTTCAATTTCCCCTAGAAAGTGAAATTACTCTATAGTAGAGAGTAATGAAAAGTATGGGGACTTGGGATTCAAACAGATTTGAGGTGTGGTCTGGCTTCTCTGCTCGCCTTCTGCCTGACCTTGGAGATAGTACGGACTCTGAAACGCAGTTTCCTCGCGTGTGAAATAGAAAAACTAATTGCCCTATAGGGTTGTCGTGAAGATTGAATGTTCTTCCGGACCTTCTTTTCCAATTTATTTTAAAATTTAAAACTTGTTAAATGAACTGTATTTTTTAAGAGAGGGGAATTAAGCTGTAACATGACAAAGGAAAATAAAATATTTTCAACATATGTTTTGAATTTGAGACACCTTACTCTTAAGGCAAAATAATTAAGAAAGGAAAAAGGCTTCAGATCCGGAATATAGTGAATTGCATCTGTTGCCAGAGGCTGCGCGGGATCCATGGTTTCCTACAGATAACAGTGCCACCTGGTGGAATATTAATGCAAAAACTCAGAGTTTTCAAATCAGGAGGGTGATTTCTGCATTTATCTTTTCTTGCATATTACATGTGTTTTGCCTTTTTAAAATCACGTTGTGTTTTTTGTTTTGCATTATCTATAATTCTGGTTCAATTCTAGACATCTGATATTTTCTGTGACTCTGCAGACCTACTTTAGCAGAGCATAACTTGTAACCTTTTTCTTTCCATGATCCCCGCGATCTTTAGCCGTGTAAGTTCAGTGTCAGCTGCGAGGGTACTTTGGCCCTAATGTTAGTGTTATAAACACTCACCAGGTAATGCCCGTCTTACTGAATTTTTGGAAACATCATGCAAAATATTATCTATGTATGTCTTTTGAAGCTTGCAATTACTGAAAAATGTAGTTATCATGATTTAGAATAGGTATCAATGTTATTTAAAGAAAAGAACTCCTAGAATGCATAATAATAAATGCATGCACAATAGAACTAAGTTCCATTAACATGCAAACATATCATGCTTATTAATGTACTTATACATTGTTTCCCTTCCATAATCTGTTCATTTTTATCTCTCAAACCAGTGCAACTTGGTGGCTGGAGAAGTATTAGAAACTAACACTCCACACACCTATCTAATCTGCCAGGCTCCAAGGTTTCACACTTTATTTTTTTTTAATTTAAACTTTCCACTAACACTTTGAGGAAGGTGTTATTTACACTTTTTACAAATAAGGAAACCAAGGCTCAGAAGAAGTAAGCGGCAGAGTCAGTATTGGAAGCCAGACCCCGTGTCGCATGTTGCTAACACAACGTGCAGTTCATTCTCCCCTCATCTTCGTAATTTTTGTAAACACCTCCATAAACCTCAAGTTGTTTATTTTCTTCCCACAATTCCATAGTCTCTCTTCTCTGCTCCCCACATCTCCCCACTCTGTGCCCAAATTCACGCCAAGACCAAAACAGAATTTAAGTGTGTGTAGGTAAGTTGAGTGCACTGTCTGCAGACAGAAACATGTAAAGGAAACGCATCAGTAGTCTTAAGATCTCTTGCAGGGCTTTCAGTGTGCCCATCCCTGCTGTGGCATTGTCCCCCGCACCATGACAGTCACAGCCCAGAAGCACACACAGCCAAGAACAATGAGTTTCCTGTTTCATTATCCGGGTGGTGGGGCCAATCGCCTATTTAAACAAAATCCTTTGCCTTTTAAAAAGTCATTTGGTTCAGCAATAAAAAAATACCTTTGAATCTTCTAAATCAACAAATTATCTTAGCTAATATTTGAGTTTACTCTGAAAAATACTTTGCTGGTCTTACACAAATATGCTTGCGTTTCATGTGTATTCCCTATCTATAATGTCAAAAAAAAAATTTATTGAAGTAAACACATGCTCACGATTTTATTGTCACACTAGGGGCCCGGTGCACGAAATTCGTGCACTGGGTGGGGGTGAGGGGGAGTGTCCCTCAGCCCAGCCTGCCCCCTCTCACATACTGGGAGCCCTCAGGCATTGACCCCCATCAATCTCCAATCGCAGGATCGGCCCCTTGCCCAGGCCTGACGCCTCTGCCAGAGGCGTCAGGCCTGGGCAGGGGACCCCCAGACCCCTC
>NW_006300048.1:5357340-5380229 GCF_000327345.1 Myotis davidii | reverse complement strand
ATAGCCCTGATTAGCCAATGAAAAGGGTAACTCGTACGCCAATTACCATTTTTCTCTTTTATTAGTGTAAAGATAATAAAACAAAATAGGAAGCTTAGGACTGGACTGCTTGGCCTCTTCTCTTCTTATCTCCTCCCAGTTCAAAACGCCTGCATCTCTTAATAGCCAGAGTTCTCTTAGGTCTGCAGTGGGGCTCACCGCATTCAAGCCTCAGAATGATCTTTGTCGTTTTAGACTTTTTGCTAAAAGCAACTTAGTCTGCGCACCATAGCCACCCTGCTTCCTGTCATAACGCCCTTTTCCTGCGCATTCAAAGGAACCTTGCCCTTGTTGTGCTGTGTTACTTTTGGGGGGTTGGTGTTTGCCACACTTCCTACAGCAAGTCCGGCAGGTTTTAGGAACATTCACCATGTTTGCGAGAGCGCTATTGGCACGGGAAGCATAATGTCAAAATTTTAAAAAGCAGAATACAAAGTTGAACATGATTACAATGAAAATATATACATATGGATAAAAAAGGAGTATGAGAATGTTAACATAATCATCTTTGGGTAGTAGAATTACAGTTGATTTTTAATTTCTTTTTCTATAATCTGAATGAACTACATCTATAATCAGAAAGAAATCTTCTTAATATAAAAATGTGTCTTTGATGCCACAGCAAGAACCCAAGAAGCTCAAAGTGACAACTGTGTACATATTTCAGGGTTAGAGTGTGTTTCTCGTGGACTAACTCAAGGGTGTTGGCCTTGGGCAATGCTGGTTAAAAAATGTAGAACCGAAGTGTGAAAGGACAGCTTTTGCACTTGCGTCTCCAACCCAGTACAATTCTCAGAGTGAAGTTGCATTTTCAAAGTCCATAGTCTTTTCCTATCTGTCCTCCATGGTTCACATTAACAATTTGCGTTATCCATGTTACACAGAGAAGTATAGCATATACAGAGTGATTACCCAGAAGATTACTGAGGAAGATTACTTTTGGTTTTATAATATGGAACCAAACTTCCCGGATGTCTTTGGAGAAAAAAAAAAAAATCCCCAAACAGCAAAACGCTGAAACCCTTCAAATCACAAAATAAAATCTCCAGAGATGGAGAGACCCCCACAGATGCAGAGAGCACAGTGGAGTCAAGTTACCCATGGCAGAAAGAAAGCACGTTCCCTTCAGGCAGAATGATGGCGATGCAAGTACCCAGCCTAGTCCATGAGTATTTCTGCAGGACCCTTCCACACTCACACAGTGGGCCTCCATCGTGTGCCTGGATAGGAGGCCCAGCTCACCTTTTCCTTCTCCTGGAAGTTGGCTGTCTGGACACCTCAGGCTTCGGGCATCTGCAAGTTGATCTGCTTCCAGTTCTTTTTTTCTTTATACTGGAGATTCTAGTGAAGTGACAGAGAGGTTTTAAGCTGGTCAGATAAGGAGGCTTTGGTCACTTGGGAGCACACAAGGAGAAGGGGAGGAACAGTTGGAGGGCATCCCTGAGTGTGGGGCCCTGGGGTGTGGTGTGTTGTCCCAGGCTGGGTAAGAAGACAGAGCGAGGGCAGAGCACCAGGGGCAGGCAGAGGAGGAAGCAAGGATCACCTTGCCTAAGGGCTTGAGGGCATATACTTCCTTCTGTTTTGAAAATCCAATGGCACATGCCACTGGACAAACATATAAGAGACATGCATGGAGAAAAGAGATTGTCACGCGAAGACAAGCAGAGATTGGAGAGATGCAGCCACAAGCCAAGGAGCGCTGGAGCCCCCAGAAGCTGGAAGAGGCCAGGATGGAGTCGCCCCTGGCGCCTTTGGAGTGAGTGTGACCTGCTGACACACTGATTTTGACTTCTGGCCTCCAGAATTCTGAGGAAATAACATTTCTGTGTTTTTTTGTAGCTGTTTTTTATTTTTAAAAACGTGTTGTTTTTTGGCGCTCAATTTCTTTACTAAGTTTATTTAAATAATCTTGTCCCTTCCCATTCATGTCAGTGAAAAGGATTCCATCTGTCATTCCCCCCAAATTTACTGTTCTCCCTTTTCCTGTTGTCTTTATTCATCTCCTCTGAGTAGTAAAACACCATAAATGACTCTTACCCAGGCTCCTCCAGGACCCTAGGACCTGTCCCAGATTATATAATCCTAAATAGACAGCACTGAGGTGGGCCAACGGATGTTATGACAAGTCAAGCTCTGGATGGCTATTTACAATTTGAAAAGTCAGAAAGTGCAGTGAATTTTTGGGATTATATGCAAGTAAGCCTTCATGAAGAGATACTGTGGTGGGGTATAATGGCAGAGGCAGAATCATGAGGAATGAAATTCAGAGAATTGGAACAACAAGAAGTTTATGAAAACAAAGGCTATGCAATGACTGGGTAGGAATGGTGTCTGATGGAACTCAGTGGGGAGAGTGCCAGGAGGGGTCTACGGAAGGGGCCACCTTCACGGAGACTGAAATGATCAGCTGAATCATCAGAGGTTAGGTGGCTTATAACAGTTCCCTCCCCGTGCTCATATCAAAATGTGGATGTCACATGATGATGTGCCAATAGATCAATTGCTTCAATAAGCAAAACCAGTGACTCGAAATGGTTTTCTCTGAGCACCTCTCTCTGTATTGAATCCTGCTGGGGTTTAAATGGTTGTGGAATTGAACTTCTTTCTGTGATATGTGTCTGCTCACCCTCAATATCATCCAAGAGGCATAAAAGTCAGACTTCTGATCATGGCATTCAAGGCCACCTGCGGTCTAGCCCAGTATTCTCATCGTCTCTATTTTTTTTTTTCCAGAATGGGCATACTTCATTCAATTGGATTTACTCTCAATTATGAATTCTCAACTCGGCATCATATTTTGCACCTTAACCTCCCTTCTCCACTTCACTTGTCGAGATCTCATCTACCACTTAACATACTCACTTTCCCTGCCCCTCCTCCAGCCCAAAGATCAAGCCCCATTTATTTATTACTAAACATAATACTTCACATTGTCAATCCATTTTTCTTGTTGGAACATTATATCTTATACTAAATAGATTTTAAACTTGTGAAGTCATGGGCTATGTCTTATAGACCTCTTATAATCTTTATATTTTCAGATTTTATAGTTTTAGATGGATTCAGAATGTTTGCTTGTTCTTCAAATAAGGCAACAGAAGATTTCATATTGTTATCTTAGGGATAAAGTTTAATAATGATAATAATAATAATAGTAGTAATAATACAGTCGTCCCCCCTTATCCACAGAAGATAATGTTTCAAGACCCCAGTGGATGCCTGAAATAGTAGATAGTACCAAACCCGATATATACCATGTATTTTTTCCCTAGAAATATATACCTTTCACATAAATTATGAAATACTTTATGTCTTCTCTTTGTCATATCCAAATTGCCAGCATCACTACTCTTGCATTGGGGGGCCATTAATAAGTAAAGTAAGGGTTACTTAATTCAAGCACTGCAATGTCACCACCGTTGATCTTATAACCAAGACAGCTACTGAGTAATTGATGGGCAGTAGCATATACTAGAGGTTCTCAACCTGTGGGTCGCGACCCCTTTGGGGGTCGAACGACCCTTTCACAGGGGTCGCCTAAGACCATCGGAAAACATATATAATTACATATTGTTTTTGTGATTAATCACTATGCTTTAATTATGTTCAATTTGTAACAATGAAAATGCATCCTGTATATCAGATATTTACATTATGATTCATAACAGTAGCAAAATTACACTTATGAAGTAGCGACGAAAATAATTTTATTGTTGGGGGTCACCACAACATGAGGAACTGTATTAAAGAGTCGCGGCAGTAGGAAGGTTGAGAACCACTGTCATATACAGTAGTGGATACAGTGACAAAGGGATGATTAACCTCCTGGGTGGGACAGAGTGGGACAGTGTGAGATTCCATCATGCTCTTCAGAGAGACACACATTTAAAACTTATGAATTACTTATTTTTGGAATTTTCCATTTACTATTTTTAGACCATGGTTGACTTCGAGTAACTGAACCATGGAAAGCAAAACCGTGGAAAGCAAAACCGTGGATGAGAGGGGATTACTGTAGTTCCAATTGAGAGCCAGCCAGGCACTGCGATAAATAAGCTTCTTACCTACTCTATTCAAGTAAATCCTTCAATAATAGAAACTATTATTCTCATTTGACATAGAAGCCAACTGAGAACTATGAAGAAGACAGAAGGTGAGAAATAGATCTTCCCTGAAAAGTGAAAAATGAGTTTTCACCATTAGCCATTCATTCCTTTAGGTCAGCCTTTGCATTTTTGAAATGAAAATGTTACTGAGTGGGTAAGTTATTAGCTTGTTGAGAGTAGCTCCTGAGAGGAGAGAAGCAGTGATGAGGGGAAGGGTGAGGTGAAGAGAAGAGGGCAGAAAAGCAAGTGGAGGTACTGGCACTGGAGAGAAACTTGCCGTTTAAAATAACTCACTAGTCTTTCCCCTCTCTGTAACTGTTTTCTTCCCCTTCAGAGGCCAAACATTGGTGATAATTTTCCTGAAGCCAGGCTACAGGGCCATGTTTGAAGCCACAGGTTTACCAAGTGCAGCAGGGCCCAGTCAATCATTCCAGGACCTGGTATAGAGTCGGGCCTCACTACCTCTTCCTGTCCTAGGAGTCTATGTTATGCGGATGTTCAGATAGGCTGGAATGAACTGATATTGAACTCAAGTGACCACTTCTAGTGACAGTCAAGTATTTGAGTAGGAAACTTAGACCTATAACTTTCTGCACCCCCTCACCTGGAAATGTTGAACAGATTCCAAACCCTTTTCAAACAGCCGTTTGACCTATCTTCTTTCCCCCTTCCTCCTCATCAGCAAACCACAGATAAGAACTGTGAGGAGGGAGATCCACGCAGAACAAGGCGCACGGCTTGCTCCCAGTCTGGGGGGCTCTTGCTGGGCTCATCTTCTCTGGGAGCTAAGCCATTTCCATGCTTTAAAGATAAAGCCGTTCAGAGATACAGCTTCTGTTTGGAAATCATGACCACTGGGTCTTCAGTGTCCTAAAAGTGCCATCAGGGGGTCGCCAAATCTGAACAGAAATGCAATCAGATGGAGAACTTCATGTTCATTAAAATTCTCTCCAGGGAGGGCACTGGGTTTGTTCCAAAGAAGGTCTTGGAAAGCCTATTTGGGAAGGAAGGTGAGAAGACGCCTCCCATGGATTAAGTGTGAGTGGAATGTATCTGAAAAAGGCTCTCTGGGAGAAACTGTAGGAACCAATGGTTCCTCTCAAAGTGGGAGAAAGGAAGGGAGAGAGGAGGTGAGAGGAATTTGGGGTGGGGCCAGTGAAATGGTGCTACTTGATATGACTGCTCCCTCTGACCCCCAAATCTCCATTAAAGCTATGAAATTATTTTGGGAGTGAATAGATTTCTTTTTGCATAGAAACATGAAAAAATGGCATTTTGCTCCTGAATGATACACCGATGGACTCAGATTCAGAGACAATAATGAGGGAGGATTTTGTCAAACTGGGGATTTTAAGGCCTATTTCCTCAAGTGTGTAAGGATTGGGGGACGCTGGAAAAAGCCTGTGTTATAGGAAGTGAATTAAGATACCATTTTTAATGATACTGTTGATCGTCATCCCCAAGTGGCCAGAATGTTGCTGGGCTTAATGCAAATTCCTTGGCCTGGCTTGTTCAGCCTGATGGTTGTATTTCAGGGACTAGTGGGTTGGGTTTAACTATCACTTAATAACAGTAACCCAAGAAATTGTGCTCCCAGAGGAGGAAGTCTAAGATAGCTATTAACAGGGGACATTCCTTGCCTGTGGACTGTAGATGTGATCCTTAAAATCTTTTGCTCAAGTACTCATTAAGAGAGTTATTAGAAATCATGTAACCTTTGATATGTTTTAAAGTTGACATAATTAATCTGCCAAACGGTTTGGCTCAGTGGATAGAGCGTCGGCCTGCGAACTCAAGGGTCCCAGGTTCGATTCCGGTCAAGGGCATGTACCTTGGTTGCAGGCACATCCCCACTGCGGGGCTGTGCAGAAGGCAGCCGATCGATGTTTCTCTCCCATCGATGTTTCTGACTCTCTGTCCCTCTCCCTTCTTCTCTGTAAAAAATCAATAAAATATATTTTAAAGTTGACATAATTATATGAAATCATTTTGTTTAAACTTTTTAATGTCTGGCATCTTTCACTCAGCGTATTATTTATGAGATTCATTTTGTTGTCTGTATCAGTAGCACATCTCAAAATAAATTTCAATAGAGTAAGATCATAAAAACTATGTTCTCTGACCTTAGTAAAATTAAGCTAAAAAATTAATAACAAAAGGGTAACTAGATAATCTTCAACTATTGAAAATTAACGAATACATTTCTAAATAACTCATAAACAAAGGGAAGAATAAGCAAAATGAGAAGTATTTTGAACTGGATGAGAAAATAAAACATATCAAAACTTGTGGGGTGCAGATGAAGCTATACTTAGAGAAAATTAATAGTCTTAAAATGCATATATTGGAAAATAAGCAAAGCTGAACACCAATGATTATCTTGGGGAAGAAAAACAGCAAAGTAAAATCAAAGAGAGAAGAAAAAGGAAATAATAAAGATAAGAGCAGGAATCAATGACCTTGCAAAGAAATATACAATAGAGATTATTAATAAAGCCAAAGATTCTCTAAAATAATAAGTACAAGTGGTAAATTCCTAATAAGACTCTCAAAATAAAAAGACATACAAATCACTGATATTGGGTTTGAAAAAAGGGATATTGCCTTAGTTCCTACAAGCATCACATGAACAAATTGTGAGGATATTATCTTAACTGGCTTTTTATGTAGGCTTTGGACTGTGAAGAGTTCATACTTATTAACCCAAGCAAGTATTCAAGTTAATTTGCCAGTTATTATTTTTTTGGGGGGGGGGGTGTTGTAAATCAATAAACTGGCATTTCAATTGCTAAACTGCTATTTTGTTTTATTTTTAGTTTACTTAGAGTGACCCAGTTCTATAGTGTATGAAAAACCTTGTGCAAACTAACCAAATTGAGTCTTTATACATGCAAAGCAGAAGACCAGACATTGGCCCCAAAACTGTCCCAGACAATGGGCAGGTCTGCTCTAAGTCCCACTTGGATCCTTTCTGTTGAATTACTAATTTGTAAATTTCGTGAGTTGTATGTGCACATAAGATGCCCTCTTATGCATCTTTATATCCTGCATATAGTAGAAAGAGTAGAATTTTGCCCAGTAGAGGCAACATACAGTATATACAAAAGCATACAGGCAAGAAATGGCATCGTGTATTCAGGAATGAGCACCTTTCCTGATTATAGAGTAGGTATTTGGGGGAAAGTTGAGGGGAAAAGCTGGTTGGACAAAGAGGCTGGGTCCCAACTGTGAACGCTCTTGGAACAGACATCTTCCTGTATAAGCTTGGGCCCACTGGAGGTTTCCAAACATGGGTATGACAGCAGACTTGTAATCCCAAAAGCGCATAAGCAGTCTTAAAACTTCTCAAACTGATGAATCCATGTTTTATTTCCTTTCCTGGGTTATGAGCAACAGACATATAGAGTCCTCAAATATTTTTGATTGATAAATTGGTTGGTGAACTCTTCCTTCCACAAGTAAACAAGCCAACTTGCTTTATACAAATTTCTGTGGAAGATCCGCTTATCAGTTCTCTTCCTGCAGGAGTTTATAATAGAGTGAGGAGATGAGATTATGATTATACATATAATATGGAAAGACACTAGACCAGGAATAAGAGGACATGAATTCTAGATACACCTCTTCCATTTTACTTGTTTATAAAACAAATATTTAATAGGTACCTATTATATGTCATGTCTGCTGGACTTTAGGTATACAGTGATGGGCAAATGGACATGGGCTTTGTTCTCATGAAACTTACATGTCCAGTGGAGGACAAAGATATCAAATCATTATAAAAAGTCATTGAACAGCCTGGCCAGTTTAGCTCAGTGGATAGAGCGTCGGCTTGTAGACTGAAGTGTCCCAGGTTCGATTCCGGTCAAAGGCATGTACCTTGGTTGTGGGCACATCCCCAGTAGGGAGTGTGCAGGAGGCAGCTGAATTGATGTTTCTCTCTCATCAACGTTTCTAACTCTCTATCCCTCTCCCTTTCTCTGTGTAAAAAAATCAATAAAATATATATTTTAAAAAGTCATTGAACAAATAGTATTGAGTATCCAATGTGGGTCAGGTGCTTCAGACCATGATGAAAAAGCAGACAGAAATCTGTGCCCATTAGGGGTTTATATAGAAGTGGGAGAAGGCAGAATGTAAATTCTGGACATCATAAATAAGTACTGTAATGGGTATATCTCATTAGAAGCTGATAGGTGTTAGAGAAAGAGTAACAAAAACTCAGGCAGGGTTTTCAGTAATGAGGAGGGGATAACAGGTAGGAATTGAAGTAGGTTGTCATAGTAAACAAAACAGCAGAATGGCGTCACTGAGAAGAGGAGGTATAAGAAAAAACTTAGAGGAGTCTGGGGAATTGACTATGCGGATATCCAGGGGAAATGTATTCTGAGCAGGGGGAACAGCCAATACAAAAATCCTCATATGGAAGCATTCTGGAGTGTTCCAGGCATAGCAAGGTGGTCAGGTCATCTGAAGCCAGGGAAGCAAGGGGGAGAAAAACAGGCATAGAGGAGCTGGTGTCGATTTTCTAGGGCCTTGTGGGTCATTGTAAGGAATTTGGCTTTTACTGAGAGAAATGGGGAGCCATTGCAGGGAGTTAAGCAGGAGTGGAATGACCTGACTTGCATTGTAACAGGATGACTAGTTTCATGTTACAGCCAGTAACTACATCATGATGGGTGTGTCCTGAGAAAGGATAAAAGGGGAGTCATTTGATGAAATGTCTGTGTGCTCTTGGGCTCTTAGTTTCACCAGCCCTGCCGCCCCACTGGGTCAGCACCACGGTGAGGACTTCGTAGCAGGCTGTGTGCATATGCACAGGCTGTAGAAAATTATTCCTTGGTAACAGTGCAGAATGGCATATAATCCAGTGCCTGATTATAGTTACCCACCGAAAGTATTTTCGCAATTAAAGCACACATTCTTAAAAGAACGATGTCGTGCTTGGCCGGTGTGGCTCAGTTGGTTGAGTGTCGTCCCATGCACCATTAAGTTGCAGGTTCCATTCCAGGGCACGTGCCCCAGTTGCAGGCTTGATCCCTAGTAGCGGGTGTGCAGGAGGCAGCCAATTCATGTTTCTCTTTCACTGATGTTTCTGTCTCCTTCCTTCTCCCTTCCTCTCTCTGAAATTAAGAAAAACATTTTTTTTAAAAAAAGAACAATGTCATCGGGCCCGAGATTCACTCCTTTGGTGGGAGCATTGTTCTGTGCACCAAAAGGTTGCTGGCTGGATCCCAGTCAGGATGTGTACTGAAGGCAACTCACATTGTGTTTCTCTCAGTCTCTCGCCTTTCCTCCCTCTCTAAAATCAATGAACATATCCTCAGGCGAGGATTAAAAAGAAAAAACAATATTACACAAAAGGGATGGAAATTGGTTCTTGGGGAACAAAAATCTTTCTCTATGTTTAAAGCACAGATTAATACATTACATAAACAGATATCTAGTATATCTGCAGTATTTTAAATTCATGGGGAAATATCTAGAAAGGATTTGGGGGGAGGGGTCAGGTCGGGGGAGATAAGGGTGTGATCATGAAAAGTTGGAAAATGCTGACTTAAAGGGTGCGAGCAGCAGGAAGGTCGCCGAGCTGGATGTTAGGAAGCTGCAGCTGAAACCAGCTCATTAGCTCTGTGCGGACTTGGGCCATTCGCTTCCCCTTTCAAGGTTTCAGGCTCTTCTCAAATATACAATAAAATGTGAGGCTGAACAGGCTCTTGGGTCTTCTCCAGTGCTAACATTATGTGGAGGAATTGAGCTGGGGCTTCCATCAGTTACAAACACCTGGTTCTGGAACCGGTGGTAATTTATCAGGTATTTGGACCCATCAAACCTGTTTTCAAGAAGATGAGGGACTAGTGTCAATGGTCTGCTTCTGGCATTTCTCCCCTTATCTGTTCTTTGAGTTAGAATTCTATATTCTTTGTCAGAATTCTAGAATTCCCAAAATCCATAATTCTCTTTCATTCCACAAGATTTCTGGATACAATATTGAAACTAAGAGTACAATAAGAGTTTTGTCACACTGTTCACCAAATGCTTTGAAACCTGTCAACTGGAGTTGCATTGCTGCTTAATTTTCACATGATTTCCAGACATTGAAGTCCTTTTACAGTTCATCTGGGTGGGTCGTCATTTCAAAGGGAAAGATGCATGTGATGTGGTGATGGGAAGTAGGAATTAGTAGAACAGAGCAGCGTATTGAAAAACGAAGAGCCTGTATATGACACCTGCGTAAGACATCTCTTAGGCAAATTTGCACACAGTTCTTTGCTGCTTATGCCAGACCTGGGCCAGTTGCAAGAAGTAAACCTTGAATAGTTTATTCTGTGACCATTAGGGTTTTAGTTTATCTTCCTGGCCTTACTACTATTACTTAGTAGCCCCTTATTAACAGAGAATGTATCTTCTAACTCACCTGTTTAGTGCTCAGTTCAGTATCCTGTTTATAATAAAATCTTAGTGAATGTTTGCTGACTGTGATGATCACCCAGATTGAAGAGGGAAAAATCAAACCCGAAGCCATAAATCTTGGAGCCCCTTCTTTTTGGTGATCATACTGATGTGCCCGTAGCCCAGAGCATTATCTTTTTTTCTTCTGCCACTTGATTCCAGATAAGAAATGCAAATAGAGTTTAGTACCCAACTGGAATACACATAACTCATTTATCATTGGGTATCCATACTCAATTGTTTTGTTTTGAATTCAGCTATAAATAGATAATACCATTGTGAAGAACTGAATTGCAGGACCGTCTTGACTGCTGTCAACATTTGAGGGCAATTGGAAGAAGGAGCTTCTATTAGTGACAAGTAGTGAAATACTCAAAATTTTAATGTGGACATGGAAGAAATTCAATTCAACCTCTAGTAGATCCAAAGAATTGAAATTACTGGCAATAAGAAAAACCCCAGAGTGTAGTTGAAGTGCCCTTAGGGATGAAAGAGTTAACTGAGTGTGTAGGCTTTATCTTGTAGCCAATGGACTTGTGCTTTGCTGAGTAAAGACTCCGGTAAATGATTGTTAGAGACCTGTCATTGATAGTGGCTGCTAGTTTCTGTTCCAAAGCCTGTTGACTCTTCTGCAAGGGAGTGCAGCATCCTCTATCTCTTCACTCACTTGGGTTCTACTCAGATCTGCTTGCAAACAGAATCATGAGCTACGAAAACGTGAATGATGAAGACTATAGCACCACTTACGACACCGTCCAAACAGAGACGGTGTATGAAGTTCCAGACCAGCCAGCAGAAAGTGAAGGTCCCCTTTATCATAACATCCATGAAGACGTGAGCTCAGAAAACAATGAATATGCCACCGAGCTGGAAGCCCATGACTATGAATCTGTATCAGCTTATGCTGTCGGGAGTGAGGACAACAGCTTGGCTTTTTCCCAACCAGAAGGAGAAGGCCACTTCCCGTTCCTTGCGATATGTCCTCCGGCCCCGGATCCTCAACCAGGTGAGCCCCAGGAGTATGGGAACATCTCAGTGGAAGAATTATACTCACCAATTCAGGACCAAGAGACGACCCCGGAAGAGCTACAGGAGAACAGATGCGTGATGGAGGGGAACCTGCCTTCTCCTTCAAGCTTCACCGTCCAGAAGAGCAGTGAATATTCCCTCACCGGCTATTCTGCTGCCAATGATTTAGAAGAAGACGAATCAGCTTCCACAAACCCTGAGATCTTCCTCTTCGTGAAGGTAAGACTGCCTCTGACGGGCACCCCTGCCCTTGCAGGTGGCATAGTCGGTGCTTCATTTTGCTCTGAGTGACCAGGAAAGGATGCGTGGTGTCAGGGTCCTGGGATCTCACTGTGTAGTCAAGAGTAAGGCTCATTAAACCCGTCATTCCAGAGTTCACCCGGGAAGGCTCTGAGTTGCAGGACTGGAATGTGAATGTAAAGCGAGTGTCTAATCATTGACTGCTGTATACGATGGGCAAAGCGTTTTTTAAGAGTTGACGTATGAGTGAGCGGAAATTGCTGCTGAAATCACTACCTTGTGACAGATCTGAAGTACCTTCTCCCAGCTGGTAAATTTCCTTAGCAGCATGATTTTCAAAAACAAAACCGAGGCTTGTGAGAGAAAGTCAAATCCGCTGAGCGGTCCTGGAGTTTCATTCTTAACGTTTCTAAGGTTACAGGTGCTTCAGATAAATGGTCAATAAATGTTACCTCTGTCACTTGCCCTTTTGGTACCAATCTGACTAAAATACCTGATTAAGTAAAACCATTGCTGTAGTAGTAAGACACCAATTATCAGTGTTAATGTTTAACGCTTATGATATTTAAGCAAAGAACTTTGGCAATCTTTGTATCAGACTGGTATGTGATAAAGATTATGGCTATGGATATTATAAAAAACACTCCAGGAATTGATTAATTTAAATACGATGGAAAACATTTTTCACAACATTCACCCCCCACAATATTCATATTTACATGTTTTTTACATATGAAGGCAACATATTAGTAATACTACGGTATATTTTTAAATATGCCTTTATTAATTTCAGAGAGGAAGGGAAAAGGAGAGAGAGAATCATCAATGATAAGAATCATTGATCGGCTGCCTCCTGCATGCCCCCTACTGGGATCAAGCCTGCAACTGCAACCCAGGCATGTGCCCTGACCAGGAATTGAACCGTGACCTCCTGGTTCATAGGTTGACACTCAACCACTGAGCCACACTGGTCAAGCAATACTAGTATTTTTTGCTAATAAAAATGATTACTCTACAAACCTATAATTCTCCAGTTTACAATCATTTTTCTTCTTTCTGGTTTCCAAGAACTCCTCTGGTGAAACACACTTTATTTACTAATTGAATGCATTGTTATTTTCTACTCTGTACTCTCCCCTAGTGCTTTTGTGTGTAAATTGTATCTCCTTTACTCTACCACAAGGTCTTTTTAAAAAGTAACTAGCAGAGTGTTTGACTCATATTTAGGTACCCAACAAACCTTCTTGTATTATACGGAGCATTTGTGGGGGAAAGGGAAAGACAGAGAGGGCTCTTTCTGGGGATAAGGACACATATGTAATAAATCAATAAAAAATTTTAAAAAAGAAAACAATGGGGTTCTGGAGACAGACTCCCACGTGGCTGAATTTGGTGAAAAGAGGAGTGAGGCGAGTGCTGTGGGTGTTCTGGGGGGCGGGGACCTTGGAGCCGGTGCCTTCCAGCCCCCATATCCACATCGCCGTTACATCCATTTCCAAGAAAACCTCATTTTTTTAAACATGAGGACGAGGCCTATTTGTTCTCAGGACAGAAGTACCCATGCAACAAGCAATTATCCTCATCATTGTCTTGGTACCAAGATGATTTTCTGTAAGTTTGGGAAAGTGTTGATTTCACCACAAATTAGCCTGTCACTGGTGTTGAACCAAACAGAAGCTGAAGGTAAAGAGGTGCTGGCATCTCCAACCGGTACCGACAACAGGAAAAACGGCAGGAGAGCAATGTGTGATTCCTAAATTATTTATAATCCATGGTACCGTAAAGCAAATATTGGATTTATTACTTTTTATGTTTATATTCTTTTAAAAAAATGTTTCATTAATTATTTTCATTTCAGAGAGAAGAGGTGAGAGAGAGAGAGAGAGAGAGAGAGATGATGAGAGAGAGAGAGAGAGAGAGGTGATGAGAGAAAATCATTGATGGGCTGCCTCCTGCACATCCCCCACTGGGGATTAAGCCTGCAGCCAGGGCATGTGCCCTGACCGGGAACTGAAATATGACCTCCTGTTTCATAGGTCAACACTTAACTCCTGAGCCACACCAGCAGGGCAGTTTACTTTAAAAAAAAAAAAGAATTATGTTAACTAACATGTTACAAAATGCACCATAGACCTCAGCTCCTGTGTGTGGCCTCCTTTTTAAGGATATTCAGCAGAACCTGTAAGAAGAGGGGCAGTTAGAATTCCTGCTTCTATGCCCCTCATCCTCTCTGAAGACCTTTATTATGTTGCATATAAATATAATATATGAAAATGGGTAAAACAGGCTGTTCTGCTTGCATGGGAGTGGACAGTCTCCTCCTCTTCGCAAGACCGCAGTGCACGGGAGCAAAGAATTTTCAGTAACTACCAGAGGCTCACCCTGAGTGTAACCTGCTCAGGCTCCTCTTCCTCCCAGCAACCCAGAGTGTGTGTAGAACCTCCAAATATGATGGGGCTCAGGTGTGCGAGCCACCTCCCTAGTGGAACTTGTTACTGTACAGTCCTGGGGTTTCTTCTCTTGGGCTGTGCGAGTGTAGACCGTGTGGGCTGTGTCTACACCTGTACTCATTTGTGTATGATGTTCCCACCTGTTCTGGCATCTCCAACTGATACTGGTGACAGGAAAAACATCAGGAGAGCAATGTGTGATTCCTAAATTACACTGACCAGTCAGTGAAAATGTCACACAGGCTTGTAATTCTAGGTACTGAGGATCAGCCATTTCAGGGTGTTGGCCAAATACTTAATTAAAACATATCCTTTATTTATTTATTCAGCAGATAGTTATCATGCCAGGCCCCGAGTTTACAACCATGAAGAAAACAAAGTCCTAACTCCCATGCACTTCATGTTATAGTGGCAGAGACAACTGATGGATAAATAAATAAGTAAATATCTAATACTAGAGGCCCAGTTAACGAATTTGTGCACCTTGAAAGGAACTGTGGGCTGTGGGCTGCAGTGGACACAGGGGCGGATCTTGGCCCATCCTCCGTGGCCCCGCCCAGCCCCTCCCGCCACAGCTCTCATCCACTGTCTGCTGGCAGCTCCGCTCCTGCTGTTGCTGCTTGCATGCACTGACGGCACCTGCTGCCAGTGCGGAGCTATTGGGGCTGAAGTCAAGTGCGAGCAGCGACTGCTGCCCTGATCACCCCTCAGGAGCAGGGGGAGGTGGAGAAGCTTGTGTATAAAAAAAAATGTGCATTAAGTTATTGTTCATTCAATTGTCTGGATAGGGCCAAATAGTTAGATCTTTGACTTCATACAGACAAATTTCTGGAAAAAGTTAGCAAGCATGATATTGATTTATATATTGTGTGTTTGTATATCTAGTTACTTATATTGGGGGGACATATGGATTCAACACAAAGTTTGGGTTGAGGTTGTGTCAATATAGTTTCCAATAAAGAAGTTTGTGTGGCTGGCCTACCTGGATGGACTACTCAGAAGTTGCACATTTAGGTGTTTGGAAACAGCTGGAGCCCTGGAAGGGTCTTCCTGTTCCACGGTCGCTAGTAACTCCTGCTCTAATGTCAGTCATAAGGACATGTGAACGCACGTCCTTGGAGACATTTGTGAGCAGAAGCAAGTCTGAGCCTACAGCATGTGCCCCATTGTCCTTTCTCGGAACCAAGGGAGTACACAAAAATGGAACGATGAGCAGGTTTGAGCAAAGATTTCTATTCTTGTCACTTTTCTTTTAATTAGGGTGCTGGGAACACCATCAAGTCCAAATTTTATTCAAAACTATTTTCTAGGTGCCCCTCTGAACTAGTGGGCTCTGTGAATCAGTGCTATCAACCAGAGAAGCACCAGAATTGTAAAGCTATGACAAGAACATTGAAAACAGACAAGGTCAGGAACTTGCCCAAGGCTGCCTGTGAATTGGGGCGAGGAAGGAATTTGGCCTCTCAATCCAGGGCACTTTTTAAAAAATATATTAGCATCCCTAGCCTTGGGTGCTAGGTGCTTATGAACATGCAAAACTCTACGCAATTTTTTTGTGTGGAACATGATCTCAGGAGGGTCCGTGAACTCTCAATGTTATCTATCTCTGTGATGTATCCCACTTGCCTACCTGGGTATTCATCATGTCTTCTGTGTACGTCCATGTTGGTTTCTCCTTAGGCCTCTCTCTTTAGTTTATAGACAGCCATCTTCTCCAGTGTCTCCACATGGCCCTTCACCTGTGTGTGTCTGTGTGCCATTCTCCTCTTGTTATAAGGACACCAGTCATGTTGGATTAAGGCCCACCCTAATGATCTCCTTTTAACTTAATCACCTCTTTAAAGACTCTGTCTCCAAGTTCTGTCTCCAATTCTGAGGTACAAGGGATTATGGTTCAACATATGAATATTGGGGAGACACAATTCAGCCCATAACACTGAAATGTTATAATTACCTTTTAATGCCCTTATCTCTCTCTCTAGCTATGAACTGTTGAAGGAGGCCTGCCTTTTATCCATTCTCACATACTTGGTCCATGGCCACTTACATGAGGATTGAATAATGGAAGGAGGGACTACATCACCCAGGAGTCCTCAGGGCATTGAGGGAAGAGGAAGGCTTGGCCCAGTGGCCCGCAGCAATAGGGAGAGTGGTGCTCCAAGTCCCCTATGTTAGTTTCAGAGAGCTGCTGAAACAAATTGCCACACATTTTATGCCGAAAAACAACAGGGATTTATTCTCTCACAGTTCTAGAAGCCAGAAGTCTGAAGGCAAGGTATTGGCAGAGTCACACTCCCTCTGACAGCTCTAAGGGAGACTTCCTTGCCCTTTCCAGCTTCTGGTGGCTCCTGCCATTCCTTGGCTTGGGCTGCATCACTGCCCTCTCTACTTCCGTCACCATAAGGCCTTCCCTCCTGTGTCTCTGTGTTTTCCCTTCTCTTCCCTTATAAACACTTGCCAATGTATTTAGGACCCAACCCAATCCAGATGATTGCATCACAAGATCCTTAACTTAATTACATCTATAAAGACACCCCCCCCCTTTTGTTATCCAAATAAGGTCAGCTGTGCAGGTTCTGGTTGAACATGTCTTTGGGGAGGGAAGCTCTCATCAACCCATCGCAGCCCTGAAGGTAGGATTGAGTTGAATTGATGGGAACCTCTGGACATGAGTAAGCACCCCTGGATCCATATTTCCGACGAAATGCAAGGGGTTATGTGAGAATTCAGCAGTGTTTGCATCTTCTTCTTGTTAGTTCTCAGACATTCATGAGAATGCCTGGCCTGTTCCTAGCACCATATCCTGAAGTTGGGCAGAAAGCCAATATTCTGAGAGCTTAGCTTGATTTGTTGAGCTGTGAAGGGATGTTCCAGTCAAAGGACTCAAGGATTTGCCCTGCAGTTGGTGTTAAATGGTGCAAGGAGCTGCCTGTGGTAACAATGTCATCACAGCTAATTCAATGTGTCCAGTTCCTGGGCCTGCTTTTGTGTTTCTGCATCCGCATAATTGACCAAATACTGTTCTGTCAATAGACACGGAAGGTAAACTAAACCTAGTGACCAGTAGAAAGTGAGGGAAGAGAACATCAGCTGCCTGGGTTAGGGCTGCCAATCAAAACACTGGGGAAGGGGAACAGTGTGAGAATAGTGAAAGATATGATGTATCCTTTCTGGACTCCCATTTTTAAAGGTTAGGTCACCAGAATGTCGGCTTCTTGAGGGAAGGGACCACATGTTGCTTATCTCTATAGTGCAGTGTCCTGGGTGTGCTGGGCTTGACACAGTGGGCTCTGTGAATGTTGGTCAAAGTGAACTGAACTCAGGTAATTTTCACCTGCCTACTGGAGTAAAGACCAGCCCTTGGGACAGAATTGCAATCAGTTAGTAGCTCCCCTGTGTTAAGCCTTGCCCATCGCCAGCACCTTTGAGGATCACATGCCAGGTCTTATGTCCTGTCCCTAACAACCCGAGATTGTCTCTGGTCCCATCTCCCACCCCTTCCTCCCTCACTTATTATGCCCCAGGAATGCTGAGCTCCCCACAGATGAGATGCTGTTCTGCCTCATCTGGCTTTGCCCATGGCGATCCCTCTGCCTGCAGCATCTCCTCCCCTTCGGCATCAGACCAACTCCTCCTTTTCTTTCTGGACTTACGTTCCCTGGGAAGCCGTCTCCGAACCTCCAGGTTGTTGCTACCTCAGTGCTTCCCTCCAGCTTAGGGCTTCTCACCTAACATTGCCATCATCGGGGGAGGACGTATCACCACTTGTTCTTCTCTAGAGTGAAAGCGCCGTAACGGAAGTGTTCTCCAGCTGCATCTTACCTACCTGTGCATGTACACCCACCCTAGCACAGAGCCTGGCCGATAGTCGGGGCTTGCACATATTGTCGAATTCAATTAAACTGATCTGATCATGGGAAGAGAAGTTCTTTTTTGAAGGGAAAGCTTATTCCTGTTCTCTGGGGAATTTGGTCAGTGTTTAAGTAAAGGCCCCTGTGTCCCTGTTTTCACTGATATTTGCCTTTGAGGTGGGGTTGAGGAGATGGTGTGTCCTGATACAAGCCGACTGGTGAGGTAGGGGAAAAAGAGAAGGGGGATTCATATTTCCTGAATGTTTACTTTGAACCGTGCCCTGTGTTGGGTCACCTGCTTTATTGATATTATCTCTGTAATAGGGCTTAAGAGCTAGGTCCCCATCTGGATGCTGGCACTGACTCGCCATGAAACGTTGGGGATGTCATTTACGCTCTCAGAACATTAAATTTCTCACTTGTAACGAATAAAAACAAACAGTTTGAATGAGCTAAACCCAAGAGCCCCTGGGTTCTAACCTGCTATGTATGAAAGTTTTTCTCCCCTATAGTAAAATAGTTCCCCTCCCATAAAGAAATCCTCCCTCACATCTTAATTTTATATTCTTCTCATGTCCTCTGAAGTATATAGTGAACACACTATTAGGCAGCTCTGTGATTTTTAAAACAGGGAAGGAGGAGATTGTGAGTAACAAAGACAGAGATATCCTCACATAGAAACAGGATTGAGACTCAGATCCTATTGTCAAGAAACAGGTTTGGGAGCCCAACTGTCTTTTCTCCCCACATTTAACATGTTAATTGTTTGCGTGGTTCAAAATTCGAAAGGTACAAAAGCTAGAATTTCTCTCCCAGCATATTCCTTCAGTCACCCCACCTCCATTTTCTGAGGCAATACATTCTAGAATTTTTATTAAGTGTCCTTTTATGCCCAGTCCAGAAAATGTGTGTATATTCATATATTTGAAATTATCTCTTTCTTTCCCTTTATTTACTAGTAATACAGTTGGTCTTATACCGTATATCCTATTATGTATATTGCTTTTCAGGGGGATCAATTTTATTGGAACATAATTTACATACATTAAAATTCAGCAATTTTAAATATAAATGTCAATACGTTTTGAACAAATGTATACAGTTGTGTCCCAACCATCACAATCATAGCATAGAATAAATATGTCCATCACTTCAAAAAGTTCCCTCTTGACCCATCTCCATGCATCTTCCTCCAGCCATCCCTTGACTGCTGGCAATGACAGAGATTTTTAAAAATTTATCTTTATTGTTGAAGGTATTACAGATGTCCCCCATTTCCCCCCCATTGAAACCTCCACCCTACCCACCCCCCAAGCAGGCCTTCACTGCACTATTATCTGTGTCCATGGGTTATGCATCTATGCATACCAGTTCTTTGGTTAATCTCTTCTGCCTTCCAGCTTTTTTAAAAATCACTCTAGTTTTACCTGTTTAAAAGTATCATATAAATGGAATTAAACTCTATTTAATCTTTTGTGTGTGGTTCTTTCACTTTAGCTGTATGCTTTTTAACTCATCCATGTTAGTACATATATCATCAGTTGGTTTCTTTTTATTACTGGGTAGTATTTCACTGTATGATTATAACACCATTTGTTCATGCATGGACAATTGATGGACACTTGGGTTCGTTCCCAGTTTGAGATTATTATTAATAAAGCAGCTATAAACATTCACATATAAACTTTTGTGTTGATTCTGTTTTCATTTATCTTGGGCAAATACTTAGGAGTGGAATTACTGGATTATATGGTCAGGTCATGCTTAACCTTATTTTTAAAAACTTTCAAATTATTTTCAGAATTTGTATGAGACTTCTAGCTGTTCCTTTCTAGCACTTGGTATTGTCAGTCTTTAAGTTTTAAGCATACTGATAAATGTACATGGTATTCCATTGCAGCTTTAATTTCCATTTTTCTAATGTCTAATGATGTTATGCATGTTTGCATGTACTTACTACGCATCGTTAAGTGTTCTTTGATGAAATATCTGTTTAAATATTTTGCTTATTATTATTTTAGCATTAAGTCATTGAATTTTAAGAGTCTTTATGTACACAAGATAATATTTATCAGACAAGTGTTTCTCAAATACTTTACACGTCTGTGGCTTCATTTTTCATTTCATAAGTGTCTTTTGAAGACACAAGTTTTTTATTTTGATGAAGTCCATTTATCAATTTTCCCTCCTATGGTTTGTGTTTTTTGTGCTCTATCTAAGTAATATTTGTCCAACCCAAGGTCGCAAGGATTTTTCTCCTGTATTTTCTTCTAGCAGTTTTATAGATTTAAGTTTTATATTTAGTTCCTTGAGCTACTTTATGTTAATTCCCCATAGGTTCTCCCTCTCTCTCTCTCTCTCTCTCTCTCTCTCTCTCTCTCTCTCTCTCTCTCCAGCTCCATTCTCTCTGGTTGTTAGATCCTCAGTGTCTTGCTGCCTTGACCTTCCCAAACTCCAAACTTTTTCTCCTCAACTCAGAGAGACTGCCAACCTGTATTTGGGCCCTGTTCTGCCTGCCCCAATGTCTGAAAATCATCCTTTCATATAGTTCGTCTGCTTTACTAGTTGTTTAAGGTAATGTTCTAGTTGATAAGAATAAACCTGGTCCCTTTTTCTCCATCTGGCCAGCAGTGGAGGTTGTCCTAATTGGCTTTAAGATCCCCATTTCTCTTGAGTTGCTTCTCCTTTCTTCCCAAATATTGGCCCCTTGAATTCAAGTTTGAATTGCAGTTTGGAATATAGTCATGAAGCTCAACTGAACTAAAATCTAATGATAATGACACTAAAGTGATTTTTGTGGGGAAATATTTGGCCTTTAGGCAAAGGTTGCTTGCTGACCCTCCTCATTTCTATTATCTTTTAAGAGTATATTGTCTTTTGCAATGTCTTTATATGTACTTTAAGTTCTCAGCAATGAGGAGACAGGAAAATAGATGTCCTAGAGCTAACCATTCACCAATACAAGCCAAAATACCATACCATCTTCTCTTCTTTTCAGTTCTTACCATTCAAGCCTCTGGTGATTCTATGAGTTACCTTGGAAAACTCTAGGAAAAGTAGGCTTACTACTACCAAAAGGAATCCCATTTTCAAGCGACTTGCTCATGTTGTTGTCATGTGCTAATGAGTGGGATCCAACTCCTGATGACCCTATGAATGAGTCATGTCCACATTTCCGGTCTTCAACAGCCCTGCTTAGCTCCTGTAGACTCATGCCTATGACTTCTTTTATGGGGCTAATCCATCTCATGTTTGGCCTTCCTCTTTTCCTGCTGCCATTTATTTTTCACAACACTATTGTCTTTCCCAAAGAACTCTGCCTTCTCATGATCTGCCCAAAGTAGGACAGCTTCAATTTTGTCATTTTTGCAATATTTCAGGCTTCATTTTCTCCAGGACCCACTTGCTCATTTTTTCTGGTGGTCCAGGATGTCTTTGGAGATCTCCTCCAATACCATATTCCAGATGAATAATTTTTCCCATCATCCTTCTTCACTATCCAGTTTTCACATCCATAGAGTAATTGGGAATACAAGGGTGGGGATGATCTTAACCTTGGTCTCTAATGACACAACTTTGGTCTTGGTGAGCTTTCCTAATTCGTCCATTGCTTCTCAGTCTCAGCCTTATCTCTGTTCCATGGTTTCCTCCATTATAAATTGATACCTTCTGATACCCAAAGTGTCCAGAATGAATTTGTGTATGAATTGTACCATGTACATAGGAAAATGCTCTGGTGGGCAGCTCTGCTCCCAGATAACACTGCTTTCCAAATATGAGGTGACTTTCCATGGGAAAGAAGCATGAACTTTGCCCTGAAACCAAGGGTTTTGTACAGTTTATAATATTAAGAACCTGGGCTTTAAGCCATGCCCCAAGTTCTTAATGCTCTCTGAGCAGAGCCTTCCACATCCTTCATGAGCCTGTGGGTCAGTAGAAGTGCCAGACCTGTCAGAAGGCGTCAGCCCTGCATGATTGCCAGGGCTTGGTGCACAACTGTCACCTGGCAACAGTCAAAATAAATAAGGGAATTCACTGTTTAGGAAAGCACTAATGTTCTAAGGTTTCAATGATAACAATTGCACGGTAAATATGTGAGGTGGGAATGAGTAATTGACATGAGTGCCTTTTGTTAACCGGACCACAACTGCAGGTTGTTTTTTCCCCTCTACAGATATCTGTGTTCACTTCTGCGATGGCAAAAAAAGAAAGAACTTGGTGGCTAGTCTTTTTCTGTTTATAGCAACAACACTCCGCAAACTGGCTTGATTCTTCTAGAACTGTGCTGTTCAAAATGATAGCCATTAGCCGAAAGTGGCTATTTAAATGTAAATTAATTTAAATGGAAAAAAGATTGAAAATTCCATTTCTCAGTCATGCTAGTCCCATTTCATAT
Organism: Myotis davidii; assembly: GCF_000327345.1. Taxonomy (NCBI): domain Eukaryota; kingdom Metazoa; phylum Chordata; class Mammalia; order Chiroptera; family Vespertilionidae; genus Myotis; species Myotis davidii. The sequence continues at coordinate 5,357,665 of NW_006300048.1, read as the reverse complement.
GCTCAACAGACTCGTGTGGCTAATGGCTCCTGTATGGAAAGTGCCGATATGGAGTATTTTTATCATCACAGAAGGTTGTGGAGGACGGTGCTATTGTAGGGCAGCCTGGGTTCAGACCTGGCATGAAGACCAATGAGCTGTGTGGTCATGAGCCCCTCTGCACCTTCACTCCCTTGTCTATAAATAAGAGGTCCAGTGATTGGGTTAGTGAGACAGAGGAGTGTTCTTGCCCACAAAATAGACAAACTACCAGTGAAAATCATTCACATCTATAAATAGTACCTGTACTCCAAATTTCTATGAGCCAGTTGGTTGAAGATGGCAC
>NW_006300048.1:5356311-5357227 GCF_000327345.1 Myotis davidii | reverse complement strand
CAAATCAGCAGGTTGAAGAATCTTTATTGAGCCTGCACTATGCACTTCACGTGCACGTGCCGTGTGAGATAGAAAGTGATCTAAGAAGGGCCCTTCCTGTGAGACGCTGGCCAGGTAGCTCAGGGGGAAGCTGAACACCACGAAGCATTTACAAATGAATGAAAGAGTTGTGGTAGAATCGAGTTCCAGAAGTTATGGTTCACAGTACCCAGTGAGCACTGAGGACATTCAGAGACAGACGAGGACTGAATTTATCAAGGAAGGCTTTGTGGAAGAGGCAGGCTTTACCCTCTGAAGGACATGTAGGAACCAGGGTGGTGGGGAGGATCAAGGAGGAAATTCCAGGCCTCAGCAATTAAATTGTCCTCATTCCCGTGTCACCTTGGGAGGCAGTTTAGCCTAGTGGTTTAAAGCTGAAACCCTGGAGCTACAGTGTAGATGCTACACTATGTGATTCAAATTGTGGTCCTGTCACTTACTAGCTCTGCAATCTTGGCCAAATCACCTAGCATCTCACTGGATCATTATGAGGATAAAATAAGCTCATTTATGTAAAAGTCTTAGGTACAAAATTAGTGCCACTCTAATCTCTTTTTCCAAGGATTATTTTCACTTATAGTATTTAGATTGACTGCTCTTTTTTTTAAGTGTTTTTATTGATTTCAAAGAGGAAAGGAGAGGGAATGAGAGATAGAAACATCAACCGAGAGAGAATCATCGATTGGCTGCCTCCTGCATGCCCCGTATTGGGGACCAGCCCAAAACCTGGGCATGTGCCCTGACTACTGACACACCAGCTGGACTCTACCCATTCTCTTTTGAAGAATAAACATTATATCCTGAAAAATATCTATGAAGAAAACCTAATAATGTATTATATTTTTAAGAGCATCATAGCCTGAAGTACAATTTTATT